>NC_056747.1:754643941-754884341 GCF_019279795.1 Protopterus annectens | reverse complement strand
GATACGAATTACATTGTGCTATAAACTGTATCTGGAAGTCTCAGTGACGCTGCTATGTGGTCTGATGAAGAGAGAAGGGGAGTTCTGATGACTGCACTTTAGTATATTGCTCAGTTGTGTTAAAGTGCCACAGTATGGTGTAACAATAATCAGTGTCACCCATAATGCCTGCCATCCATTTGTTGACATGCCTTACTTTATGTGATTTTCATAAACAGTCTGGTATTTCTGTAAGGAAACAAATTATGCAAAGTCAGATGGTATAGTGGAATGGTAATTTCAGAAATATGGCTGCCCATTTGATTGTAGCTACTTTCTGGTGAGCTATGTATGCTTAAATGTAACTGTTTGGTGACAGACGAACTAGGTAATTATTGATGTGTACTACTTCTTGGGTCTATATCACCTTGTCAAATGATGAAAAGAGCAAACACTCTTTCATCAATCCGACAAGGTCGAAACCACTAAAGAGGGGAGACATGGACCATCGATTTTTTTCCCTGGGTGGGCTGTCTTTGGGACTTTGCTATTTCCTCCACTATGGTGCGATCTTGGATCTGGTATATTTAAATGGGGGGGGGTTGTGGGGGGCACAGTCTGTCCACATTGGGGGGGTGTGAGGGGCGAAATAAGAAGTGAGGAACATAATCTTCTCTACAGAAGACAGGCCATCATTTGTCCTGTAAAGATCCTGCATCCTAAGAACACATGATCCTGTGTGGGTATCAGGAAGGATTTTTGAAGGTTTATGGTGAACCCCAGACCTCTCAAGAGGGAGATGGTGAAGTCTAGGTGTTGTAAGACCAACTGAGTCGATGGGGCCTGGATCAGGATATCGGCCAAATAGGGGAAGAGTGGGCTCCACTGCGTTCTGGCAAAGGCAATGACTGGGGCTAGGCACTTTGTAAAAACTCTTGGGGCTGCAGAGTGACCAAATGGCAAAGCACAGAACTGAAAGTGTGCAGAACCCACTGAAAAGTACAGTTGTGTGCACTTACCATAAATGTAGATGCTAGAGTGTATTCACTGCTGCAGTCATTACATTTCGGTAATTTGCTGGTAGGTTGCCCTCAGTCGGCCTGATTAATAAAGTCTTGGGTCCTGCACCGGTTGCTGTCCCTTCTTCCATGACGTCAGGGGTATAAAAACATGCAGCAGACGCCATTACATCAGTTTTTCTTGCCCCAGATGTCAGGTGCCCCCCCCTCAAATGGGGAGCAAATAAAATTAAAAAAAAAAAAAAAAACACAAAAATATACCTCCAACCAAAAGCAAATACACCAAAAAGGCTTCTAAGCATAGTAAAAGAAGGTAGAGGTATAGTCAGAGAAAAACAGGGGGCTGGAAGGAGGGTAACCAAGACTGCAACAGTGAATACACTCAAACACCTACATTTATGGTAAGTGTACACAACTGTACTATGTTCTTCATGTTTCACTGTTGCAGTCATTGCATCTGGGTAGATTCCCAACGCTATGGCTGGGAGGAGGAATTTAAATAGCATTAGGACCAGCTATAAGGCCCTGCAAGACAGCAGTGGCAAAGCCAGATCTGGATTTAGAGAAAATTGGTAAATGATAATGCTTGGTGAAAGTATGTACAAAACTCCAGGTAGCAGCTTCTAGAATATCCATGGTAGAAACACCTCTGAAAAATGCTGTAGAAGTAGATGCAGCCCTGGTGGAGTGAGATGGGATCACCTGGGGGATAGGTTTTCCATGAGGCTTATAGCAGAAATGAATACAATGGCTTATCCATTTAGAAATGGTTTGTTTTAAAATAGCCTCCCCCTCTGCCCCAGCAGCAAATGTTACTAGCAATTGTTCAGATTTTCTTTGAAATTTAGTTCTGTCCAAGTAGAATCTAAGTTGTCTGTGCACATCCAAGGAATCCAGAATCTATTCCCCTTTGTTATAAGGATTGGGAAAGAAGGTTGGCAAATGAATGGACTGATTAAGAGCCACAGTGGAAACCACCTTGGGCATGGAGGATGGGTTGGTCCTCAAAGATACCATGTCCGCATGAAAGATGATAAAAGGCTCCACTGCCATAAGGGTCTGTAATTCAGATATCCTTCTAGCTGAAGTGATTGCTAAAAGAAGGCTGTTTTCCAAGAAAGAAATTTTAAGTCTGCAGTAGTAGCTGGCTCGAAAGGAGGTAGAGTGAGTTTCTCCAAAACAAAGTTAAGGTCCCAGGCAGGGGTAGGAGCTCTCCTGGGTGGCTTAAGTTCTGTGCCCCTCTGAGATCCTTCTTGAGCAGGGGGTGAGAAAAGAGGGGTGGTTCTGTGTTATAGTTAGCTGAAATAGCTGAAGCGTGGATTTTAATAGAGGAAAAAGACAGGTCCTTGTGAAGCATCTCAGTTAAGTACTGCAAAATCTGAGGTAAACTGGGCGCTGCTGTGCTCATCCCTAAAGATTGGTTCCAGGCACAGAATCTTTTCCATTTGTCAGCATAAGATTTTCTAATACTAGGTCTTCTCGCCTCCAAGATATCCATCACAGGTTTGCTGAGGGATGCTAAGGATGAATTTAAGTGATTAGCCAAGCTGCAAGGTTCAATTTTGGAAGCTGATGGTGCAGAATTTGTTTCTCCTGCTAAGACAGCAAAGAAGGTGTCTGAGGCAGGTGCCACGAAGATATTTGTGACACTGCGTAGGAGTGGGTACCAGTATTGGCGTGGCCAGTCTGGAGCAATCAAAATCATTCTTGGTTTGTCCTGTTCGACTTTTAACAGAACTTTGCAGAGTAGAGGCAGAGAGGGAAAGGCGTAGACGGATAGGTTTTTCCAGCTGAAGGACAGAGCATCCACTTTCCAGTCTTTTTTATGGGGAGCCCTTGTGCAAAGTTTGTCCAACTGGTAGTTCTGGGGGGAGGCAAATAGATCTATGGCTGGGATCCCCCATTTGTTTGTCAACATGCTGAAAATCTGTGGTTCCAGTTTCCACTCGTGGGTCCATGAGATTTCTGCTTAGTCTGTCTGCCAGTGTATTCAATTTTCCTGGCAGGAATTGAGCTTGTAGGAGCACTTGGTAGCTCAAGGCCATGTTCCACAATGCCATGGCTAGTCTGCAAAGGGGATAGGAATGTGTACCCCCCTGTGTGTTTATGTACCACATAACCGTAGTGTTGTCCATCTTTACCATTAGTTGTCCTGGAAGAATGTAGTCCTTGAAGGCTGTCAGAGCATTCTGTACAGCTAACATTTCTTTTTGATTGATATATAGGTGCATTTGATTTGGGTTCCATTTGCCCTGAATGCACTTCTCTGCCACGTGAGCCTCCCATGCATAGTCTGATGCGTCTGTTAGGGTTTGGGCGGCATGGGCTAGAGTGAGAGTACCTTGTTTTGGTGGCAGGCCTCTGCCCAACATAGGAACTCCAGGCATAGGCAAGGTATGATAGGAATCATTGTTTCCAGGCTGTGACAATGTTGACTCCATAGACTTTTTAAGTACCACTGTAGTTTCCTCATATGCAGTCTTGCATATAGAATTAGAAGAATGCAGGAGGCCATGAACCCCAATGCTTGCAGTATTTGTCTTGAAGACAGCAGGGTTTTTGTGGCCACTTGTTTGAAGTAAGCTACCAAATTAATTTGCTTCTCTGGCATGAGGAAAGCCATCTGGGCAGTTGTATTCAAGCTTGCACCCAGGAATTTAATCTGTTGAGAGGGTACCAGTTGTGATTTATTTTCGTTTATGGTGTACCGCAGACAAGTTAGAACCCTTTTTTACAAATGCCAGATGACTCACAAGAATGCCCTGGTTTTCTGCCTGAATTAGACAATCGTCCAGTTATGGATATATATGAATATTTCTTTGCCTGCAAAATGCAATTACTGGAGCCAGGCACTTTGTGAATACCCTGAGCGCAGTAGACAAGCCAAAGAGCAGTGCAGAGAACTGATAATGCAAGTAGCCTGCCTTGAAGCGTAGGTATCTTCTGCAAGATTCCCTGATTGGGATGTGCAGGTATACTTCTTTTAAATCTAGAGTTGCCAACCAGGCATCTTTGCCTAGCATAGGAAGTAACTGATGAAGAGTCAGCATCTTGAATTTTTGAATGTCCAGAAAGGAGTTTAGAGTAGACAGGTCCAGAATTGGATGCCATGATTTGTCTTTTCTGGGTACCAGGAAAAGCCTGGAATAGAAACCTTGTCCCTTTTCCTGTTCTGGTACCGGTTGGATAGCCCCCATGATTAAGAGGGAAAGTACTTGTTTTTGAGCCTCTGCCCACTGATTTGGGGGCAGGTCTGGCCGGCCGTTTGGTGTTGGCAACATGTGGAAATTAAATCTGTATCCCTGGGACACTATATTTAAAACCCATTTGTTCTGGGTTATGAGTTCCCAGTTTTTTGCATGAAGAGCAATCTTTTCCCCCAAAGGGGTGGATAAAAGCCTAAGTGCTTAGTAATTTTAAAGGAAAGTCATTGAGACTGTTTACCATAGGGGGGTGTCTTGTTATTTCCAGATTTAGAAGTGGAGGCCCCCCACTGCGTAGTTCTGAGTCTCCTGGGACTGAAACCTAGTGCTTTTGGTGTGTCTGGGTTTGGCTTGAGATGATCTGGAAGGAGCTGGTAAGGAGCAATTCTTAGTAGGCCAGTGCCTACTAAATCTTGGAGGTTGCACTTGTAAGAAATCTTTTACAGTTTGCATAAATTTAGCTTCATCTTCCATCCGTTTTAAAACTTCTTCAGCCTTATTGCCAAACAGTCAGTCCTGATTTAAAAGAGCATCCAACAATTTCGCTTTAACATGATCAGGCAGAGATTGCTCCTTAAGCCAAGCATGCCTTCTAAGCACAGACCAAGTAACAGCAGCCCTGCAAGAGGCCTCTAAAGAATCAAAACCACATTGCAAAGTATGTTTTCCAACTTGTTCAGGAGAATGCAATAAATCCTATAAATCTTTATTTTCCACACAGTCAGAAATCAACATCATTTTCTGTTTAAGCAGTCCAATAATATGCTGTTGATATTTTAACATATGAAATTGGCAGTTTAAAGCCCTAATTGCCAAGGTTGCAGAAGTATAAACCTATTTATCCCATCTATCCAGCGCCCTGGAGTCTCTATCAGAAGGGGTAGGATTTTTAGCAGTAGAAGCCTTAATGCCCTTAGGACCCTGAGAAATGGTTTCAGGATTTGCAACAGGATTTTTGAAAAGGAACTTGTGGGACACAAGAAGCCTGTAGTATCTGTCAGGTTTACTAGGAGCTGGAGGCAGGGAATCAGTGGCCATACTGGATTCCAAAAACACATCAACAATGTCTAGTACAGGAGGTATAGCCAAAGGTCTATGCTGAGGTAGAAGAAAATCCCTAAGCCTCTTTTTTGAATCAGAAAATTCCTGACTTTCCCCAGTGGAAATGCTCCCTTAAAGTATGTAAAGTTTCCCCAAAAGAAAAGTCCTCAGGGGGAAGCAGAGGAAATGAAATCCTCTGCATCAGAATCCTCATAAGTAGGTAAGAACAAATCCAGGTCATTAGAAGAATCAGAAGAAACAGAGCCCTGATCAGAAGATTCATAGCCAAGCTCAGCCCTAGGCCTCTTAGAAAGGGGGGGGGGGTTTGACTATCCCTGATTAGAGTAATTAGATCTTCAGCCATTTTGATCATTTGTTTTTTAGGCATAGGGGCCTGAGCATGTGGCCTAGGCGTCATTTTTTTAGACACAGATCGAGATTTAGGCCTTAGTATTGAAGGTTGAGTCAGTTTAATATGCAAGTCTGTAGGCCTGAATACACCCTCAGAAGCCGGTGCCTGCACAGCGGCTCTGGACCCATCCAAGGTAGAGACAACCGCGGGTTGGTGACATATCTCGTGGCATACCGGACTGTGAATGGGTCTAAGTAGAGGCCTGCGAGTCAGAAGTAGCGGGTATCTGGGGCTGCGAAAGCGCCTCACTGAGTACCGGCGAACTGTCAACTAGCTTAGCAGAAGCGTTGTAGGCAGTTTTGGACCTCGATGACCTGTGTCTGTCTTGATCTTTGCATTTTTTCGAAATCCTGGTAGTCGGATGGCTAACCGACATTATTCCTGGATAATTAAACCGAGAACCAAAATATTTAGAGGCAAAATGTACAGACGACAGATAGTGCACTGATTAAATAAAGCACAAAACCGACAGCAAGGTACGTCGTGGTCAGGGCCTAGGCAAGGAATACAGTACAAATGAAAATCTTTATGAGGTATTTGCTTTCCACAAGTAATGCAATTATTAACTTTTACTCACATCGGTAAGGAGCAAGAAAAAAAGTTTCTCCAATGGGGTACTTAGCTTTAAGATGAACACTTCGGTTCTGAAACTCGAAAACGAAAATTTCAGGAGTCAGCCGATCGGCACTTGCGAACTGCTTCTGCTTCGGGCACCACACGGCAAGAAAGACTGATGTAATGGCGTCGGCTGCATGTTTTATACCCCTGACGACCTGACGTCATGGAAGAAGGGAAAGCAACCGACGCAGGACCCAAGACTTTGTTAATCAGGCCAACTGAGGGCAACCTGCCAGCAGATTACCCAAATGTAATGACTGCAACAGTGAAACACGAAGAACATCATGGAGGAATTTCCTGAAAAGCAGATGGACTGGGATGTGCAAGTAGGCATCATTTATATCCAAAGACACCAAGAAAGCCTTAGGAGGATTAGGGGAAGCAGAGATGGAAGTGTGAGCATCTGAAAGGAGGGGGTCCTGGAGCAAGGTGTTGAGCTGGGGGGGTGTTGAGATGGGATAAATCCAAGATTGGTCTCCAGGGACCTCCTTTCCTGAGGACCAGAAACATCCTGGAGTAAAATCCTTTTCTTCATAAATGAGGAGGTACCTCGAATTGTGCCTTGAGAGAGAAGGTCCTGGGGGAAAGGAAGCTATTTGGTCTTGAGGGGTTTAAGGAATGCCTTTGAAAGTGGGTCTGGTCTCCCACACCGTGAAATATCCCAGTTTTATAAGAGAGAACCCAAGAGTCCTGGGTAACCCGTTTCCAAGCCAAGTATGACAGGGAGAGACGCATGAAGAGAGAGGTGTCTGGATTTAGGGGCTGGTAGACAGACTACCAGGCTTGGCCTGAAAAGGCTGTTTTTGAGCTGGGGTAGAGGAAGCAGAACTAGAGGGGATCTGCTTCCTGGTATACTTTTTCTCTTTGGATGGCATTTGTCTGGAAGGCCGTTTCACAAATGTAGTTTTAGCTGGATAGTTCCTCTGAAAGCAACAAAAAGGGGAGACAAAAATGTGTCTGAGCTCCTGGAGCTGCCTACCCTTCTCCTGCTGCTGAACCAAACAAAGCTTTGTTGTCCAAGGGAGCATTCATGAGTTTTGACTTAGTCATCAGGGAGAGGCTGCAGCCTGAGCCAAGAATATCTCCTGATGACAGAAACTGAGGCTGCAGCTCTAGATGAAGCCCCTACTGCATAACTACACTTAATAGAGTGTTTAGTTACTTGACTGCAGGAATTTAAGAGACTACAGATTTTTGCCTTGATAAGGGAATTAGGGAGGTCACCCAATTGCTTAACAGCATCAAAAAAGAAAGGACAATGAATATTTTGGACATGTGCATCTGGTAGTTAATAGCTCTCACTGCTAAAATGGCAGACATGTAAACCTTTTTGCCTAGGCATTCCATTACTCTGCTCTCCTTTTAAAGGGAAGGTGGGAGGTGGAGGGGAGAAATTTTGAGGTTTTACCTGCAGCCACCAAAATGGTGGAAGGGTCTGCAGAAGGGAGCCATGAAGAGAAATTTGGCATCTTCAGGGACTTTGTAAAACTTGTCTGGGTACATAGGTGCAGGGGGCTGTGAATCTGGATTTTTAGAGGCAGTCAGGAAGGCATCCAAAAAGGCAGGATGGACAGGAGGGACTGCAGACGGGTTAGAGGACTTCATTTGCAAGAGGTCATAATACCTCTTTTTAGTCTCAGTAACCTGGCTGCTGTTCCACAGTTTCCCCAATGTAATGTCGTCCCCTGGGGAAATGTACCATTTGACTCCTCCTCTGGAGAAGCATATCCCAGAAAGGAGGCAATTTGGAAAGTGTTAAGTAAAGGACTTATCCCCTGAGGAATCCTCTTCCACAGAGAATAAGTCAGTAAGTAGTTTACCCTTAGGGGTAGAAGCTGAGGGGGCCTGGGCAAGAGCAGAGGCCTGGTGTAATGCAAAGAAGGCATTAAGTAGGCCTTGAGTAATGGCCTGCCAGTCAGGTGCCTGGTCGTAAGGAACTGATGTCAGAGAAGGAGTGATATGCTTTATCTTTTGCTTCTTCTTTTTGTGGGCCTCCAACACAGATGTGCCTGTGATGCGATGCAGGGATGGAGGGGCCAGACGCTAGGTGGCACTCCACAATGTTCGATATAACATCTTCACAGACAACAATTTGGAAAACGCTACACAGGTCCTTGGAAATGAGCCTTGGATCCCCCTGGCACCAGAGTCGGACACCTGCGACTCCATCTGGGATATGCCAGCGGCTCCTTTGAGGGCTATGCCCATTTACCAGTTAGCAGAAGATCCATGGATTCTGACTCAAGGCTCCGCCTCACTGGACTCAAGAGTTATGGTCGGAATAGATGGTGCAGTCGTCAGATTAGACCGCAATTTTCAGGTCTTTTTTGCAGGCGGCTCTTCCAAGGTTCCCGACGTCGGGTCCATAAAGTACAGTTGTGTACACTTAACATAAATGTAGATGTTCGAGTGTATTCACCGTTACAGTCATTTCATTTGGGTAATCTGCTGGCAGGTTGCCCTCAGTCGGCCTGAATATCAAAGTCTTGGGTCCTGCATCGGTTGCTGTCTCCTCTTCCATGACGTCAGGTCATCAGGGGTATAAAACATGCAGCCGATGCCATTTTATTCAGTTTTTCTTGCCCCAGATGTCAGGTGCCTCCCAAATGGGGAGCAAAAAAAAAAAAAAAAAATATATATATATATATATATATATATCAATATATATATATATTTATATATATATCAATATATATATATATATATATATATATCAATATATATATATATATATATATATATATGAAAATGCAATTGTATCAACATAAACTTTACCTTCATCTAAAAGCAAATACACCACAAAGGCTTTAGAATATAGTGAAGGAAAGAGAAGTTCTAGAAAAAAGGGGGATGGCGGGTGGGTAACCCAGACTGCAAACAGTGAATACACTAACATCTACATTTATGGCAAGTGTACACAACTGTACTATGTCCTTCATGTTTCACTGTTGCAGTCATTACATTTGGGTAGAATCCCAAAGCTATGGATGGGAGGCTGGAACTAAATAGCATTAGGAGCGGCTATAAGGCCTTGCAGAACAGCAGTGGCAAAGCCTGCCCTGGACTTAGAGAAGAGAGGCAAATGATAATGCTTTGTAAAGGTATGAACAGAGCTCCAAGTAGCAGCTTCTAGAATGTCTTTGGTTGGAACTCCTCTGAGAAAGGCTGCTGAGGTAGATGCAGCCCTGGTGGAATGTGACCTGATTCCCCTGGGCACCAGTTTACCATGATGCAAGTAGCAGAAACGAATGCAGTGGCTTATCCACTTTGAAATAGTCTGCTTTGATATAGCCTTCCCCTCTGATCCTGCAGCAAATGCCACCAGTAGTTGCTCAGACTTTCTTAGAGATTTGGTCCTGTTTAAGTAGAATCTTAGTTGTCTGTGTATGTCCAAGGAATGAATAATTCATTCCCCCTTGTTCTGCGGATTTGGGTAGAATGTTGGCAGGTGAATAGTTTGGTTAAGAGCCACACTGGATACCACCTTAGGCATAAAGGAAGGATTGGTCCTGAGGGACACCTTATCCAGGTAAAATGTAATAAAAGGCTCCACAGCCATGACAGCCTGTAGTTCTGAAACCCTTCTTGCTGAAGTGATTGCCAGAAGAAAAGCTGTTTTCCAAGATATAAACTTTATAGCCGCAGTAAGCTGCTGGTTCAAAAGGAAGTAGGGTGAGCTTTTCCAGCACAAAATTAAAGTCCCATGGAGGACTTTGTGATCTTCTGGGAGGCCTTAAATTTTTGGCCCCTCTAAGATACTGTTTTAGCAGAGGATGAGAAAAGATGGGAGGCTCTGTGTTGTAATGAGCCAAGATGGCAGAGGCATGGATTATTATTGAAGAAAAAGATAGGCCCTTGTCAAGCATCTCAGTCAAGTATTGTAAAATCTGAGGAATATCTGGCTTTGCTGTGTCCGTTCCTTGTGCTCGTTTCCAAGCACAGAATCTCTTCCATTTATCAGCATAAGATTTTCTAGTACTAGGCCTTCTGGCTTCCAAAATGACATCCATTACATACTTACTGAAAGGTGTTTTTGCATAATTACATGATCAGCCATGCTGCCAGGTTCAGAGTTTGGAGCTGATTGTGCAGAATTTGATTACTCTGCTGAGACAGTAGATGAGGTATTTGAGGCAAGTACCAAGGAGGGAGTTGAAACATATTTCTTAGAATTCGGTACCAGTGCTGGCGAGGCCAGTCCGGGGCAATTAGGATCAATTTTGGTTTTTCCTGTCTGACCTTTAGTAAGACCTTGGGTAGAAGAGGTAGAGGAGGAAAGGCGTAAACCGACAGGTTTTTCCAGCTGAAGGATAGGGCATCCACTTTCCATGCTTGTCTGTGATAAGTCCTTGTGCAGAATTTGTCCAGTTGATAATTTTGGGGAGAGGCAAATATATCTATGTCTGGACTCCCCCATTTCTCTGTTATCATGCTTAAGACCTCTGGATCCAGTTTCCACTTGTGAGTGTCCATAGGATTTCTGCTTAGGTCATCTGCCAGAGTATTTTGTTTTCCTGGCAGGAATTGAGCTTGAATATGTACTTGGTAAGTCAAGGGTGTGTCCCACAATGCCATGGCTAGTCTGCAAAGGGGGTATGAATGTGTGCCCCCCTGCTTATGTACCACATAACCATGGTGTTGTCTGTCTATCAGTAGCTGTCCTGGATGAAGCAAGTCCTTGAAGGCTGTCAGGGCATTCTGAGCAGCTAACATCTCTTTTTGCTTGATATGCAGATGCATTTGTTTTGGGCTCCATATGCCCTGAATGCGTCTCCCCATCAGGTGGGCCCAAGCATAGTCTGATGAATCTATAGTTAGGGTTTGGGTGGCAGGGGGTAGAGTGAAAGACCGTCCCTGGTTCTGGTGACATGTCTCTGCCCACCAAAGAAACTCCTGTTATAGGCAGGGAATGAGAGGAATCATTGCTTCCAGACTGTGACAATGTTGACTCCATAAACTTTTTAGATACCATTGTAGTTTCCTCACATGCAGTCTTGCATATGGAATTAGTAGAATGCAGGATGTCATGAACCCCAAAGCCTGCCGAATTTGTCTTGCAGATAACTGGGTTTTTGTTGCCATCTGTTTGAAGTAGTCAGTTGCCTTTGTTTGTCTGGCATAAGGTAAGCCATCTGGGCAGTTGTATTCAAGCTTGCATCCAGGAATGTAATTTTTTGAGAGGGTACCAGTTGTTATTGGTTTTTTGTGTACCCTAGGCATGTTAGAAGCCTTTTTACAAACGCCAGATGTTGAAGAAGAATGTCCTTGTTTTCTGCTTGAATGAGACAGTCATCAAAGTAAGGATAGATATGTATGCTTCTTTGTCTGCAAAATGCAATTACTGGTGTCAGGCACTTTGTAAAGACCTTGGGCACAGTAGATAAGCCAAAGAGCAGTGCAGAGAATTGGTAATGCATAAAACCTGCCTTGAAGCGGAGGTATCTTCTGCACGATTCCCTTATTAGGATATGCAGGTATGCCTCTTAAGTCGAGAGTCACTAACCAAGCTTTCTTGCCCAGCATGGGCAGAAGCTGTTGTAAAGTCAGCATTTTGAATTTTGGGATGTCCAAGAATGTGTTCAAAATCAATAAATCCAGTATTGGACCAGGCATCGTCTTCTCTGGGTACCAGGAACAGTCTTGAATAAAAACCTTGTCCTTTTTCCTGTTCTGGTACTGGGTGAATATCCCCCATATCCATGATGGACGTTACTTGTTTCTGAGCCTCTGCCCACTGATTTTGTGGCAGATCTGGCCAACCGTTTGGAATTGGCAAGGTATGGAAATGAAATCTGTACCTCTGGGATACTGTGTTTAATACCCACTTGTCCTGGGTTATTAAATGCCAATTTTGAGCATGAAGTGTTAATTCCCCCCCCCAAGGGGGCTGCCAAAAGATAAGTGCTTGGTGATGGAAGAGGGAAGAGTCAATGAGACTGCTTACTGTAGGGTTGTGCTTTGTTTCCTCCAGATTTGGAGATAGAGGCACCCCACTGCTTTGACCTGTAAGAACCCTGTGATTGGTATCTAGAGCCTTTTGAGTACCTGGATTTGCTTTGTGAGGCTCTGTTGGACACAGGAAAGGATCAGTTTTTAGTAGGCCAGTGTCTACTGAATCTGGGTGACTGCACTTGCAAGAAATCTTTTACAGTTAGCATAGATTTAGCTTTGTCTTCCATTTTCTTTAAAACCTCTTCTGCCTTATTACCAGAGTACCATGCTGTAAAGGTGCATCCAATAATTTAGCTTTAACATGATCAGGCAGATTTTGCTGCTTGAGCTAGGCATGCCTTCTAATCACAGATCCAGTAACCGTGGCCCTGCAAGAGGCCTCCAAGGAATCAAAACCACATTGCAAAGTATGCTTTCCAACCTGTTCTGCTGCATACAATAATTCCTGTAATTCTTTATTTTCCACACATTCAGAAATCAACATAATTTTCTGTTTCAATAATCCCATAACATGCTGTTTATATTTAAGCATATGAAACTGGCAGTTTAAGGCCCTAATTGCAAAGGTTGCAGATGTATAAACCTTCTTTCCCCATCTATCCAACGCCCTGGAATCTCTATCAGAGGGGGTAGGATTCTTGGCTGTAGAGGCCTTTACACCTTTGGAACCCTGTGAGATAGTTTCAGGACCAGCTGCAGGATTTTTGAATAAAAATTTGTGGGAGTCAGGAACCCTGTAATACCTGTCTGGCTTACTAGGAGCTGGAGGTAGAGAATCAGGAGCCATGCTTGATTCCGAAAACACATCAACAATATCTAATACAGGAGGTATAGCCAAAGGCCTATGCTGAGGAAGAAGGAAATCCCTAAGCCTCTTTTGATTCCGAGAAATCCTGACTCTCCCAATGAAAATGTTCCCTCAAAGTATGCAAGGTTTCTCCTTACCAGACTTCGCATGAGTCTCGGTAGAGGCCTGCGACTCAAAAGTAGCGGGTATCAGGGGCTGCGAAAGCGCCTCACTGAGTACCAGCGAACCGGCGACTGGCTTAAAAGAAGCTTCGTCGTCGGTTATGGACCTCAACAGTCTGTCTCTGTCCTTTTCTTTCCGTTTTTTGTGAACTCCGGTAGTCGGATTGCTATCAGACGACATTTCAGGGTAATTAAATCTGGATCCAAAATATTTTGAAGCAAAGATATACCGAAGCTTAATAGTGTGTTGGTTAAATCTAGCACACAACCAACAGCAAGGCACTTTATGATCTGTGCCTAGGTAAGGAATACTGTACAAATGAAAATCCTTATGAGGTATTTGCTTCCCACAAGTAATGCAATTATTAACTTTTACTGACATCGGTAAGGAGCAAGAAAAAGTTTCCCCAACGGGGTACTTAGCTTTAGTTGAAGACTTCGGTTCTGAAACTTGAATGCAAAAATTTCAGGAGTCGGCCGACCGGCACTTGTGAACTCCTTCTGCTTCGGGCACCGTGCGGCAAGGAGGACTGAAAAAAATGGCGTTGGCTGCATGTTTTATACCCCTGATGACCTGACGTCATGAAAGTGGAGACAGCAACCAACGCAGGATCCAAGACTTTGATATTCAGGCCGACTGAGGGCAACCTGCCGGCAGATTACCCAAATGAAATGACTGCAACAGTGAAACATGAAGAACATCTTTAGTTACATGTTTCAAGCTCTGGTTCTCTAGATATAACTTAAACATGGCAAGATGACTCCTGAGGTTTTTGGGAACAAAGGCCTGACAGATTTCACAAGTGGTGTGGTCGTGGTCTTGACCTAGACAGAATAGGCAGAGCTTGTGCAAGTCTTTATGTGGAATCTGCCTTCCACACAGACACTTGCCCTTTCTACCTGACATGAACTCAAAACACAGTAGCAAAAAATTTTATCAAAAACCCCTATGGGGTACTTACCTGAATATGGACAGCACAAAGTCACTTCTGCAAGCAAGTGATGACTGCAGCTGGCAGTCACACAGGCGGTAGAAAAGTTCGGAGGTAGGTGCATGCTGATGTCTGCTTTATACCCATCTGTTTTATGGCTGACGTTCGCTGAGACACGCAGGACGTCACAAGTACCTTCACAGTAGCAACCATGTTTTGCAAAATGGTCGGATGTACTCGTACAAGTCAAACAGAGGCAGACTCCCCCATGTTATGAATAAAGCAGCATATGAATAGAAGGACATCCCACTGTACTTGAGCCTAGGTTCCCCCTCAATATCAAGATTGGACATCTGTTTGACCTCTGCAGACGTGCTTGAGGACGAAGTCAAGGCGGCCTCAGAACAGGCTCGGCCTGTGAATCCATACCTGAAGTCAGATGAGCCTCTAGATTGACAAGCAACTCAGGAGAAACATCTGACAGTGGAGGTGCAGTGGAAGCCGCAGGCAGAGGTTTCTTGGCATTGTGCTTCACCGGCTCGGCATTGAACTCCAAGGCATCCTCCCCATAAGCTTAGCTAACAACTTAAGCCATTGGTTCTCTAAATAAATAGCGAGAGAGGAAAGCCTGCTTCTAAGGGTAATGGGTACGAAGGACTGGCAAATGCTACAGGACGTGTGGTCGTGATTAGGACCTAAACAAAAGAGACACTGTGAATGGCTGTCCTTATGTGGAATTTGTCTTCTAGACTAGCACTTGCCCTTCTTGGAAGATTTAAGCAAAACAGGAGTAAGAGAAAATATTCCCCAATGGGGTACTTATCTGGCAAAAGGCTGAAGTCGCAAACTTTGAAATGATCATACTGACGGTCGAATGGCATTCTGACTGGTGGCAGAAAAGTTCTGAAGATGGTACGTGAATACAACGCTTTTATGGCCTACATCTGACCGCAGACTACGTGTAACATCTCACGCACCCTACAGTAGTATAAGACTTTTGTATACTGGCTAATGTCTGGTCACCTTCATGCAGGAGATTTAGGTTATGAATACTGCAGCATGTGAATAGAAGGACATCTATGGTTCCTAACCATTCTTCTGTTAGGTCTCTCCCATGGTTAAGGACAAGGGGAAGGTGGGAGGGGAATGAAACTGGGCAACACAGACGAAATATTATGGTGAGTTCATAAATTTGATGATGTTATGTTCACTCCTCAACAAATGGGAGAGAGTCCCCAACTACAGTAAATTTGAGTGGCCCTCATGGAAAAATGTTCCGGAGAATCACAGAACCAAAGGCAGCTCTATTTTTGGAAATCATGTCCAATATGTAGGAGTACTGGATCAGGTGGCATCTGCAAAAATATCATCAATAGAGGCTCTTGCCCGACAGGCTCCAGAAGCAGATACTGACCTGGTTGAACATGCCTTCAGTTGTTTAGGTAAGGCAATAACTTTCAAGGAATAAATATTGGGTCCTGCATCGGTTGCTGTCTCCTCTTCCATGACGTCAGGTTGTCAGGGGTATAAAAAGTACAGTTGTGTACCTACCATAAATGTGGATATTCAAGTGTATTCACTGTTGCAATCATTACACTTGGGTTATCCTGCTGGCAGGCTACCCGCAGTCGGCATGAATTCCAAAGTCCTGGTCCGGCGTCGGTTGCTGTCGCCTCTTCCCTGACGTCAGTGTGCCAGAGGTATAAAAGATGCAGCCGATGCCATTTTCTTCAGTTTTTCTTGCCCCAGATGTCAGGTGCCCCCAAAAGGGTAGGTTAAAAATTCTGATTATAAAAAAGCATGCACATTACCTTCATCTACAAGCAAATACACCACATAGGTTGTGTGGAATAGAGAAGTACAGAGAAGTCCCAGCAATGCAAGGGGGATGGTGGGAGGGTAAACTGGATTGCAACAGTGAATACACTCGAACATCTACATTTATGGTAGTTACACAACTGTACTATGTTCATCATGTTTCACTGTTGCACTCATTACACTTGGGTTGAATCCCAAAGCTGAGGTTGGGTGGCTGGGCCTAAATGGAATTAGGAGCGGCTATGAGGCCCTGCAGAACTGCAGTGGCAAAGCCTGTTCTGGATTTAGAGTAAAGAGGTAAGTGGTAGTGCTTTGTAAAAGTGTGCACTGAACTCCACGTTGCAGCCTCCAAAATGTCCTTGGTTGGTACTCCTCCAAGGAAGGCTGCTGAAGTGGCTGCTGCTCTGGTAGATTGTGGCCTAATGCCCTTAGGCACTGATTTGCCATGTTGTGAATAGCAGAAACGAATGCAATGGCCTATCCATTTTGAAATAGTCTGCTTTGAAATAGCTTTTCCTTGCGATCCTGCAGCATATGCCACTAAGAGTTGCTCAGTCTTTCTGAAAGCTTTAGTTTTGTCCACGTAAAAGCGTAACTGTGTATGTCCAAAGAATGCAGAAGTCTCTCCCCCTTATTCTGCGGGTTTGGATAAAAGGTAGGCAAATGTATGGTTTGGTTAAGAGCCACACTGGACACTACCTTAGGCATAAATGTTGGGTTTGTCCTTAGAGAAACTCTGTCCGGATGGAAAATAATAAAAGGTTCCACAGCCATTAGTGCCTGTAACTCTGAGACTCTTCTTGCTGAAGTTATTGCTAGGAGCAGAGCTGTTTTCCATGATAAGTATTTTATCTCAGCTGTATTGGCTGACTCAAAAGGAGGCAGTGTGAGTTTCCATGTGTGCCCCCCAGGCATAATCTGATGCATCTGTTGTTAGTGTCTGCCTGGCTGTGGGTAAAGTGAATGACTGTCCCTTGTTGTGGTGACAGGCCTATTCCCACCATCGAAACTCCTGTTGCAGGCAGGGAATGAGGGTAATTAATGTTTCCAGGCTGTGACAATGTTGAGTCCAAACACTTTTTAGATACCATTGTGGTTTCCTCATATGCAGTCTTGCATATGGAATTAGTAGAATGCAGGATGCCATGAAGCCCAAAGCCTGCAGAATTTTTCTTGCAGATAACTGGGTCTTTGTTGCCATCATTTCGAAGTAAGAAGTCAGTTGCCTTTATTTGTCTGGCATGAGATAAGCCATCTGGGCAGTTGTATTTAAGCTTCCACCCAGGAATATTATCTCTTGAGAGGGTACCAGTTTTGATTTCTTTTCATTCACTGTGTACCCTAGGCAAATTGGTAATCTTTTTACAAACGCCAGATGCTTTAGTAGAATGTCCTTGCTTTCTGCTTGTATAAGGCAGTCGTCCAAGTAGGGATATATTTGTACTCCTCTGTCTGCAAAATGCAATTACTGGTGCCAGGCATTTTGTGAAGACTCTGGGCGCAGTAAGTAAGCCAAAGGGCAGTGCAGAGAATTGGTAGTGCATTGAGCCAGCTATGAATCTGAGGTATCTTCTGCAAGACTGTCTTATTGGGACATGCAGGTATGCCTCTTTGAGGTCCAAAGTTACAAGTCAAGCCTTCTTGCCCAGCATGGGCAGGAGCTGCTGCAGAGTCAACATTTTGAATTTTGGAACGTCCAGAAAAGTGTTTAGAATAGACAGGTCCAGTATTGGTCTCCAGACTTTGTCCTTTCTGGGTACCAAGAAAAGTCTTGAGTAAAATCCTTGTCCCTGCTCTTGCTGTGGTACTCGTTAAATAGCCCTCATGTCCATAAGGGATGAAACTTGCTTTTGTGCCTCTGCCCATTGATTGTGTGGCAGGTCTGGCATACCTTTTGTCTTTGGGAGGGTGTGAAAGTGGAACCTGTAGCCCTGAGACACTATATTCAAGACCCATTTGTCCTGGGTGATCATGTGCCACTTTTGTGAAAAAAGTGCTAGTTTTCCCCCTAAGGGTGCTGCCAAAAGAAGAGTGTTTGGCATTGGCAGAGGAAAGTCACTGGGACTGTTTCCTGTATGGCTGTGATTTGTCTTCTCCGCTTTTGGAGATCGAAGCACCCCATTGTTTAGGTCTGTATGAGCCTTGGGGCTGGGATCTGCCTCTAGTCTGTATCTGCCTCTGTGACCTGTGTGATACTGGAAATGACCAATTCTTAGAAGGCCAGTTCCTGCTAAATCTGGGTGGCTGTACCTGTAGGAAATCCTTAACTGTCTGCATAGATTTTGATTTTTCCTCCATTTTCTTCAACACCTCTTCTGCCTTAACACCAAACAAAGTATCATGCTGTAATGGAGCATCCAATAATTTTGCTTTAACATTATCAGGCAGATTCTGTTCCTTTAACCAAGCATGCCTTCTAATGACAGAACCCGTGACAGCGGCCCTGCAAGAGGCCTCCAGTGAATCAAAACCACATTGCAAAGTATGCTTTCCCACTTGTTCAGCTGCATGCAATAAATCCTGCATTTTGTTGTTATCAGAACATTCAGAATTTGTCAACATTTTTTGTTTTAGCAGTGACATTAAGTATTACTGATATTTAAGCATATGAAACTGACAATTTAAAGCCCTTACAGCCAAGGTAGCAGAAGTGTAAACTTTTTTCCCCCATCTGTCCAGAGCCCTAGAATCCCTATCAGAGGGGACAAGGTTTTTTGCAGTGGAAGCCTTGACCCCTTCGGGACCCTGAGATATAGTTTCTGGGTCAGCAGCAGGTTTTTTATATAGAAATTTATGAGAGTCTGGAACCCTGTAGTATCTGTCTGGCTTAACAGGTGCAGGGGGTAAAGAGTCAGGGGACAGGCCGGACTCTGAAAATACATCATCTATAATGTCTAGAAAGTACAATTTTGTACCTACCATAAATGTAGATGTTTGAGTGCTCATACAGCTGCAGTCATTACAGATGGGTTATCCTGCCATCAGGCGGGTCCTCGGTCGGCCGAATTCCAAAGTCTAGGTCCGGCGTCGGCTGTCGTCGCTTCTTCCCTGACGTCAGTGCGGCAGGGGTATAAAAGAGGCAGCAGACGCCATTTTCTTCAGTTTTTCTTGCCCCAGATGTCAGGTGCCCCCAGAAGGAAGGCAAACGTAATGTTATGCAAAGATGCAATGTTGATAAATCAAAAAAACAGAAGTTGCAAGCAAATACACCATAAAAGAATACCCCAAAGAGGTTATATGAAAAGGTGTTTGTCATAAGGCCTGTCCCAAGAGGGGATGGAGGGAGGGAAACCTGGACTGCAGCTGTACGAGCACTCGAACATCTACATTTATGGTAGGTACAAAACTGTACTATGTTCATCATGCATACAGCTGCAGTCATTACAGATGGGTAGAATCCCAAAGCTAAGTAAGGCTGGTAGGCACTAAGTGGAACTAGGAGGGGCTAGTATGCCCTGCAGGACTGCTGTGGCAAAGCCCGCTCTAGATTTAGAGTATAGTGGGAGGTGATAGTGCTTGGAGAAAGTGTGCACTGATCTCCAGGTGGCTGCTTCCAAAATGTCCTTGGTAGGGACCCCCCCTGAGGAAGGCTGCAGAGGTAGCTGTGGCTCTAGTGGAGTGGGATCTGATGCATGCAGGCACAGTTTTTCCATGAAATGAGTAACAAAAGCGTATGCAATGGGCTATCCATTTTGAAATTGTCTGTTTGGAAATAGCCTTTCCTTGAGAACCTACAGCATAGGACACAAAGAGTTGCTCAGATTTCCTGAATGGCTTTGTCCTGTCCAAATAGTAATGAAGTTGTCTGTGAATGTCCAAGGAATGCAGCAGTCTTTCCCCTTTGTTTTGTGGATTAGGATAAAAGGTAGGTAAGTGGATAGTCTGATTCAAAGTTACACTGGATACTACCTTTGGCATAAAGGTAGGATTGGTTTGTAAGGAAACTCTGTCCTGATGGAAAATGATGAATGGCTGAACAGCCATGAGGGCCTGTAGCTCCGAAACCCTGCGTGCTGAGGTGATAGCCAGAAGAAAGGCGGTTTTCCATGA
The DNA here is from genome assembly GCF_019279795.1 of Protopterus annectens. Classification (NCBI taxonomy): domain Eukaryota; kingdom Metazoa; phylum Chordata; order Ceratodontiformes; family Protopteridae; genus Protopterus; species Protopterus annectens. Next base: position 754,864,348 of record NC_056747.1, on the reverse strand, counting down.
CAAGTATTGTAGGTCTGTTGAAGAAGCTGGCTCGAAGGGAGGAAGGGTCAGCTTTTCCAATACGAAGTTGAGGTCCCAAGCAGGGACTGGTGGTTTCCTTGGGGGTTTTATATTCTTTGCCCCTCTGAGGAACTGTCTTAAGAGAGGATGAGAGAATAAAGGAGGATCTGTGTTGTATTGTGCAGAAATGGCTGAAGCATGGATCTTGATGGAGAAGGAGGAAAGTCCATTGTTTAACATCTCAGCTAAGTACTGTAAAATTTGAGGTATATTTATTACCCAAGGATTCTGTCCCTTTTCTTGATTCCAGGCACAAAATCGTTTCCATTTGGTGGAGTAGGCTTTTCAAGTAGAAGGTCTTCTGGCCTCCAAGATGACATCCTGCACCTCCTTGGAGAGGAGAATCTGTTGGGAAATCAAGGAATTCTCCATGCAGCTAGATTTAGAGTTTTGAGATGGCTGTGAAGGGTCTTGTAGTTGTGCTGGGACAACAGAAGAGGGACTAGAGGTAGGGTCCATGGGGGGGAATGTGTCAGGCTCTTCAGGAGCGGATACCAGTGTTGTCTTGGCCAGTCTGGAGCAATGAGAATCATTTTCGGCCTCTCTGCTCTGGCTTTTAATAGAACTTTGGGCAGCAGAGGAAGAGGCGGGAAGGCATAGACTGTCAATGTTGCCCAATTGAAGGAAAGTGCGTCCACTTTCCAGGCCTGTGGATGATAGATCCTTGAACAAAATTTTTTCAACTGGCAATTTCTGTGGGTAGCAAAGCGATCTATGTCTGGCTGTCCCCATGCCTGAGTTATCTTTGTGAAAACTTGAGGATGCAACTTCCATTCGTGAGTATCTTTCATATTTCTGCTTAGGTTGTCTGCCAGTGTGTTTTCCTTCCATGGCAGGAATTGTGCCTGTAGTTGAATTTGCAATTCCAGTGCTGTGTTCCATAGGGTCATGGCTTGCCTGCAAAGGGGGTATGAATGACTTACCCCCTGTTTGTTTATGTACCACATCAATGTGGTGTTGTCTGTCCTTATCAATAGCTGGCCTGGATGCAGTAGGTCTTTGAAGGTCATAATAGCATTTTGCACGGCTAGCATTTCCTTTTGGTTGATGTGAAGGTGCTTCTCTTTTCGGGTCCATTTTCCCTGAATGCACTGATCTGTCATGTGTGCTCCCCAGGCGTAGTCTGAGGCATCTGTTGTGATGATTTGAGTGGCTTGAGGTACACAGAAAGGAAGACCTGTGTTTCTTTGGCAAGCTTGAGCCCACCACAAAAATTCCTTTTGAAGGCATGGAATGAGTGGTATAATTGCTTCCAAGCTGTGGCTGTGTTGAGACCATAAGGTTTTTAGGTACCATTGAAGTTTCCACATATGCAGCTTTGCACATGGGATTAGTAGGATGTGAGATGCCATGAATCCCAGAGCCTGCAGGACTTTCCTTGCAGTTAGCCTGGTGAAAGTTGCCATTTTTCTGAAGTATTGAGACAGTTGCCCTTTTTTGTCTGGCGTGAGGTAGGCCATCTGGGTGGTTGTATTCAAGCTGGCACCCACGAAAATTATTTGCTGAGAGGGTATTAGTTTTGACTTCTTTTTGTTGACTGTGTATCCCAGGAAGTTCAACAGTTTTATTACAAACGCCAGGTGCTGCAGTAGTATGTCCTTGCTGTCCGCTTGGATCAGGCAGTCATCCAGATATGGGTAGATTTGTATCCCTTGTAGTCTGCAGAAGGCAATTACTGATGCCAGGCATTTCATAAACACTCTGGGCGCAGTAGATAAGCCAAAGGGCAATGCAGAGAATTGGTAATGGGTTGAACCTGCAAGAAATCTGAGGTATCTTCTGCAATCTTATCTGATAGGGACATGCAGGTATGCCTCCTTGAGGTCCAATGTTACCAGCCAAGACTCCTTGCCCAGCATGGGAAGAAGCTGCTGTAATGTGAGCATCTTGAATTTTGGCACCTGTAGATATGTGTTTAGGATGGATAGGTCTAAGATAGGTCTCCAATCTTTGTCTTTCCTTGGTACCAGGAATAGTCTGGAATAAAACCCTTGACCTTGTTCTTTTGCAGGTACCTCTTGGATTGCTTTCATGTCCATGAGAGCTGAAATTTGTTTTGTGCCTCTGCCCTTTGATTTTGTGGCAGGTTTGGCATGCCTCTCATTTTTGGAAGGGTGTGAAAGTGGAATCTCTAGCCTCTGTCTATAATGTCCAGAATCCATTTGTCTTTTGTAACAATGTGCCAATTTTTTGAGAATAATGTCAGTTTTCCGCCCAAAGGTGCTGCCATTAAAGCTTTGCTTGGCAGGTATAGGGGGAAGTCATTGTGTCTGTTAAAGACTGTGATCTATCTTCTCCACCTCTTGGGGTTGGGGCTTGCCACTGTCTGGCTCTGAAAGATCCTTGAGGTTGCCCTCTACCCCTTGAGCGTCTGTATCTGCCCCTTTGAGGTCTGTCCGTGGCTGGAAAGGACCAATTTTTTGAAGGCCAGTTTCTGCTGAAACGTGGAGGTTGTACCTGCAGGAAATCTTTCACTGTTTGCATTGATTTCGCTTTTTCCTCCATTTTCTTTAGTACCTCCTCAGCTTTAACACCAAACAATACATCTTTTTGAAGAGGTGCATCTAATAATTTAGCTTTGACATGATCTGGTAATATTTGCTCTTTGAGCCAAGCATGCCTACATATAACAGACCCTGCAACAGCAGCTCTACATTAGGCCTCTAAAGCATCAAAACCACACTGCAAAGTATGTTTACCCACTTGTGCTGCACCATGCAACAAATCCTGCAACTCTTTTAAATCTGGTTGTTCTGGTTATGTCATCTTGTTTTTCAGCTGAGATATCAAAAACTGTTGATACTTTAACATATGGAACTGACATTTTAATGCCCTCATGGTTAAAGTGGCCGAGGTGTACACCTTTTTCCCCCATCTTTCCAAAGCTCTGGAATCTCTCTCTGAAGGTAATGGGTTTTTAGCAGTAGAGGCCTTAATTCCCTTGAGACCCTGTGAAATTGTTTCTGGGTCAGCAGTATGGCTTTTATATAGGAACTGGTGAGAATCAGGAACCCGGTAATACCTGTCTGGTTTAACAGGAGCTGGAGGCAAAGAATCTGGATTAAGGCTGGCTTCTGTGTACACATCATCCAATATATCTAAAACAGGAGGGATAGCAAGGGGCCTATGCTGGGGAAGCAGAAGAAATTCCCCGAGCCTTTTCTTGGAATCGGAGTAATCTTGGCCTTCCCAGTGAAAGTGTTCCCTCAATGTATGCAGGGTTTCCCCAAAAGAGAAGTCCTCAGGGGGGGAGACCGAGGGAATAGACTCCTCTGCATCAGAGTCTTCGAATGGAGAAAAGGCATAATCCTGGTCCTCAGATAATTCTGAGGTAATAGAAGCTTGATCTGAGGAAGGGTAGTCTTCCTCTAACCTGGGCCTTTTGTCAGAGGGGGGTTGAGAACCCCTGATAAGAGTAATCAAATCCTCAGACATTTTAAGCATCTGCTTTTTAGGCATGGTGCCTTGAGAGGGGGTCTGAGGAACCTGTTTTTTGGTTTTCATGGCTGCTTTAGATTTAGTGAAGGCTTTAATAGAGAAGGAGTTAGGCCTGAAGACCCCTTGAGAAATGGCAGGCCTGTCTAAATTCTGAGTTTCCCCGCCAGGAGTGGCGTCGGTATCTGTAGTAGGAATGGGGGCCGAGGAACCTGCGACCTCGGGTACTGAAGACACCGGTAATGTAGTGTCATCGGTACTCAGAGGCTGAGCAGGCGCCTCGCTGAGAACCGGAGAACCAGTAGTCGGCCTTAGCGTGGTTTCAGTAGATGGTGCGGACCTCGTATGTCGGTCCTTATCTTTGCGTTTTTTGCTCAAAACTGGAGTCGGAGTATCCGACAACATAATATAATTAAATTTTTTGCCAAAAAAGTGAAGGGCGAACTCCGCCCGATGCTTAATAGTGCGCTTGTTGAATCTAGCACAAAAACGGCAGGCCGAGACATCGTGGTCTGGGCCTAAGCAAGGTATACACAGAAAGAGTGGAAATCCTTATGCGGTATTTGCTTCCCACATGAAATGCAATTATTAACTTTTTCTGACATCGGTCTGAGGCAAGAAAAGTTTCCCCAATGGGGTACTTAGCTTTCAAGAAGACTTCGGCTGAAATACTTTTGTAAATCTCAGGAGCTGGCAGACCGGCACTTGCGAACTGCTTCTGCTTCAGGCACCGCGCGGCAAGAAAGACTGGGGAAAATGGCGTCGACTGCCTCTTTTATACCCCTGCCGCACTGACGTCAGGGAAGAAGCGACGACAACCGACGCCGGACCTAGACTTTGGAATTCGGCCGACCGAGGACCCGCCTGACGGCAGGATAACCCATCTGTAATGACTGCAGCTGTATGCACGATGAACATCAGGTGGAATAGCAAGAGGTCTGCGCTGAGGTAGTAAAAGAAAGTCTCTGAGCCTTTTCATAGATTCTGAGAAATCTTGGCTCTCCCAGTGAAAATGCTCCCTTATGGTATGCAAGGTTTCCCCAAAATAATAATCCTCAGGAGGAGAGGCTGAAGGAATAGATTCTTCAGCATCAGAATCCTCATAGGGAGGAAGGGAGTATCCCTGTTCAGAAGAAGAGTCAGAGGAAATGGAAACCTGATCAGAAGAGTCATATTCTCTTTCTTGCCTAGGCCTCTTATCAGGAGGGGGATGGGAACCCCTGATCAAAGTAATTAGGTCTTCGGCCATTTTAAGCACGTTTCTTAGGCATGGAAGTCTGTCCAGGAGAATGCTGCATTTGTTTCTTTGTCTTTAGAGCTGTTTTAGTCTTTGCCTTTGAAGCTGATGTTTGCTTGACATATAACTGTGAAGGTCTGAAAACACCCTCAGAAGCCGATGCCTGCTCAGCAGCTCCGGACCCATCTGAGGGAATAGTTTCCGAGTGTCCAATACCTTGAGTATCCAGAGGCCTAGTCGGATCCACGTGGGAGTCGGAAGCAGCCTGTGGCTCTGAGGTAGCGGGCGTCAGGGGCTGCGAAAGCACCTCACTGAGAACCGGCGACTGGCCTAGCGGTGGCCTCATCGTCGGTTTAGGACCTTGGATGCCTGTCCTTTTCCTTGCGTTTTTTATAAACTCCGGTCATCGGCTGTTCCGATGGCATTATAGAATTAAATCTTCGGCCAAAGTAATGAAAGGCAAAATCGTACCAACGCTTAATAGTGCGTTGGTTAAACGTAACACAAAACCGACAGCTAGCAAAGTCATGGTCTGGGCCTAGGCAAGGAATACAGTAAGAATAAAAATCCTTATGAGGTATTTGCTTCCCACAAGAAATACAATAGTTAATTTTTTCTGACATCGGTCTGGAGCAAGAAAAAAAGTTTCCCCAAAGGGGTACTTAGCTTTATTGAAGACTTCTGATCTGAAATTCGATTTGAAAATCTCAGGAGTCTGCCGACCGGCACTTGTGAGCTGCTTTTGTTTCGGGCACTGCGCGGCAAGAAAGACTGAAGAAAATGGCGTCAGCTGCATCTTTTATACCCCTGGCGCACTGACGTCAGGGAAGAGGCGACAGCAACAGACGCCGGACCAGGACTTTGGAATTCAGGCCGACTGCGGGTAGCCTGCCAGCAGGATAACCCAAGTGTAATGACTGCAACAGTGAAACACGATGAACATCAAGCAGCCAACGCCATTTTCTTTAGTTTTTCTTGCCCTAGATGTCAGGTGCCCCCCAAAAGGTAGCAAATATACATGCATCAATACAAACTTTACCTTCATCTACAAGCAAATACACCATATAGGTTGTAGAAGATGAAGGAAAGAAACTCCAGAATGAAAAGGGGGATGGCGGGTGGGTAACCTGGACTGCAACAGTGAATACACTCTAACATCTACATTTATGGTAAGTGTACACAACTGTACTATGTTCTTCGTGTTTCACTGTTGCAGTCATTACATTTGGGTAGAATCCCAAAGCTATGGATGGGAGGCTGGTGCTAAACAGCATTAGGTGTAGCTATAAGGCCCTGCAGAACTGCAGTGGCAAAGCCTGCCGTGGACTTAGAGTAGAGAGGCAAATGATGATGCTTTGTAAAGGTGTGAACAGAACTCCAAGTAGCAGCCTCTAGAATGTCTTTGATTGGTACTCCACTGAGAAAGGCTGCTGAAGTAGCTGCAGCTCTGGTGGAATGAGACCTAATGCCGTTGGGCACAGGTTTGCCATGGTGTAAGTAGCAGAAACAAATGCTGTGGCTTATCCACTTTGAAATAGTCTGCATTGAAATAGCCTTTCTTTCTGATCCTGCAGCATATGACACTAGTAATTGCTCAGTTTTTCTTAGAGCTTTAGTCCTGCTCAAGTAGAATCTTAGCTGTCTGTGTATGTCCAAGGAATGCAGAATTCTCTCCCCCTTGTTCTGCGGATTTGGATAAAAGGTTGGCAGATGAATAGTTTAAGAGCCACACTGGAAACCACCTTAGGCATAAATGAAGGATTTGTCCTCAGAGACACCCTGTCTGGGTAAAATATGATGAAAGGCTCCACAGTCATGAGTGCCTGCTGCTCTGAGACTCTTCTTGCTGAAGTAATTGCTAGTAGCAGAGCTGTTTTCCATGATAACAACTTTATATCAGCAGAAGCAGCTGGTTCAAATAGAGGCAGGGTGAGTTTTTCCAACACAATTGAGGTCCCATGCAGGTATTGATGATCTTCTAGGATGCCTTAAATTTTTGGCTCTTCTAAGATATTGCTTAGCTTGTAGGCTCTGTATTGTAATGAGCCGAAATGTCAGAGGCATGGATTTTAATTGGTGAGAAAGATAGGCCTTTGTCAAGCATCTCAGTCAAGTATTGTAATATCTGAGGAATATTTGGTTCCGCTGTATCAGTTCCTTGTGCTTGATTCCAAGCACAGAAACTCTTCCATTTATCAGCATAAGATTTTCTAGTACTAGGCCTTCTGGCTTCCAAAATGACATCCATCACAGCTTTACCGAGAGGTGTTGTTTGTATGCCTACATGATCAGCCATGCTACCAGGTTCAGTGTCTGGAGTTGATTGTGCAAGATCTGATTGCTTTGCTGGGACAGTAGTTGAGGTCTTTGAGTTAAGGTCCAAGCTGGGTATTGAGACAAGTTCCTTAGGAATGGGTACCTGTATTGGCGGGGCCAGTCCGGAGCAATTAGTATCATCTTTAGTAGGACCTTGGGAAGAAGAGGCAGAGGAGGAAAGGCGTAAACGGATAGGTTTTTCCAACTGAAGGATAGGGTGTCCACTTTCCATGCTTGTCTGTGATAAGTCCTTGTGCAGAATCTTTTCAATTGATAATTTTGAGGAGAGGCAAAAAGATCTATGTCCAGGCTCCCCCATTTCTTTGTCATCATGCTGAAGACTTGTGGATCTACTTTCCACTCGTGAGGGTCCATAAGGTTTCTGCATAAACCGTCTGCCAGAGTATTTTGTTTGCCTGGCAGGAATTGAGCTTGAAGATGTATTTGGCAAGTCAAAGCTGTGTCCCACAGTGGCATGGCTAATCTGCAAAGGGGGTATGTGTGTGTGCCCCCCTGATTGTTTATATACCACATAACCGTGGTGTTGTCCGTCTTTATTAGTAGTTGTCCTGGATGAATTAAGTCCTTGACGGCTGTCAGGGCATTTTGAAACAGCTAGCATCTCTTTTTGGTTGATATGTAGATGCATTTGCTTTGGGGTCCATATGCCCTGAATGCATCTTCCCACCATGTGGGCCCCCCCCAGGCATAATCTGATGCATCTGTTGTTAAGGTTTGGCTGGCAGGGGGTAGAGTGAAGGGCCGTCCCATGTTTTTGTGACATGCCTTTGCCCACCATAGAAACTCCTGTTGTAGGTATGGAATGAGAGGAATCATTGTTTCCAGACTGTGACAATGCTGACTCCATAAACTTTTTAGGTACCACTGAAGTTTCCTTGCATGCAGTCTTGCATATGAAATCAGTAGGATGACGCCCAAAGCCTGCAGAGTTTGTCTTGCAGATAAGTGGGTTTTTGTTGCCATCAGTTTGAAGTAAGTAGTCCGTTGCCTTTGTTTGTCTGGCGTGAGGTAAGCCATCTGGGCAGTTGTATTCAAGCTTGCACCCAGGAATATTATCTTTTGAGAGGGTACCAGTTGTGATTTATTTTCGTTTATTGTGTACCCTAGGCATGTTAGAAGCCTTTTCACAAATGCCAGGTGTTGAAGAAGAATGTCCTTGTTCTCTGCTTGAATGAGACAGTCGTCCAAATAAGGATATATTTGTATACTTCTTTGTCTGCAAAAACAATTACTGGTGCTAGGTACATTGTAAAGACCCTGGGCACAGTAGATAAGCCAAAGGGCAGTGCAGAGAATTGGTAATGCATTAAGCCAGCCTTGAATCTTCTGCACGCCTCTTTTAGGTCTAATGTCACCAGCCAAGCATTCTTGCCCAGCATGGGCAGAAGCTGCTGCAAAGTCAGCATTTTGAATTTTGGAATGTCCAGGTATGTGTTCAAAATCGATAAATCCAGTATTGGCCACAAGGCCTTGTCCTTTCTGTGTACCAAGAACAGTCGAGTAAAAACCTTGTCCTTTTTCCTGTTCTGGTACTGGCTGAATGGCCCCCATATCCATGAGGGACGTAACCTGTTTCGGTGCCTCTGACCATTGATTTTTTGGCAGATCCAGCCAACCATTTGCTATTGGCAGAGTAAGGAAGTGGAATCTGTATATCCCTGTGATACCATGTTTAGCACCCACTTCTCCTGGGTTATTAACTGCCAATTTTGAGCAAAAAGTGCTAATCTTCCCCCTAAGGGTGCTGCCAAAAGGCAAGTGCTTGGTGAAGGCAGAGGGAAGTCATTGGGACTCTTTTCTGTAGGTTTGTGTGTTATCTCCTCCAGATTTGGAGGTAGAAGCGCCCCATTGCTTTGACCTGTAAGAATCTTGTGCCAGGTATCTGGAACCCTTAGGGCATCTGGATTTGCCCCTTTGAGCTCTGTCTGACACTGGAAAGGAACAATTTTTTGTAGGCCAGTTTCTACTGAATCTTGGTGGCTGCACTTGTAAGAAGTCTTTTACACTTTGCATAGACTTAGCTTTGTCTTCCATTTTCTTTAAAACCTCTTCTGCCTTAATACCAAACAGAGTATCAGGCTGTAAAGGTGCATCCAGTAATTTAGCTTTAACATGATCATGCAAATTTTGCTCTTTTAGCCAGGCATGCCTCCTAATCACAGATCCAGTAACTGCGGCCCTGCAGGAGGCCTCAAAGGAATCCAAAACCTCATTGCAAAGTATGCTTCCCAACCTGTTCAGCTGCATGCAATAATTCCTGCAATTCTTTATTTTCTGCACATTCAGAAATCAACATCATTTTCTGTTTCAGCAATCCCATAACATGTTGTTGATACTTGAGCATATGAGACTGGCAGTTTAAGGCCCTAATTGCCAAGGTTGCAGATGTATAAACCTTTTTTCCCCATCTATCCAGTGCCCATGAATCTCTGTCAGAAGGGGTAGGATCTTTTGCTGTTGAGGCCTTAACTCCCTTTGGACCCCGTGAAATAGTTTCAGGATCAGCAGCAGGGTTTCTAAGTAAATATTTGTGAGAGTCAGGGGACCCTGTAATATCTGTCAGGCTTGCTGGGAGCCAGAGGTAGAGAGTCAGGGATCAAGCTCGACTCCGAAAACATATCCACAATGTCTAAAACAGTGGGTATGGCTAAAGGCCTGTGCTGAGGGAGAAGGAAATCCCTGAGCCTCTTTTTTGATTCTGAGAAATCTTGACCCTCCCAGTGAAAATGCTCCCTCAAAGTATGCAAGGTTTCTCCAAATGAATAAACCTCAGGAGGTGATGCAGATGGTATAGACTCTTCTGCATCAGAATCCTTACAGGGAGGTATAGATAATTCCTGATCAGAAGAGGAATCAAAAGAAATAGAAACCTGATCTGAAAATTCATAATCAGTGTCTTGCCTAGGCCTCCTATCAGGAGGGGGAATAGGAACCCCTGATCAAGGTAAGAAGGTCTTCAACCATTTTGATCATCTGTTTTTTAGGCATAGAGGCCTGTGCACGTGGGCTCATGCGTCGGTTTTTTAGTTTTAGAAGTTGCTTTTGTCTTTGGTTTTGCAGCTGTCGTCGGTTTGATATAAAAATGTTGAGGCCCGAATACACCCTCAGAAGCCGATGCCTGCTCAGCGGCTCCAGACCCATCCGAGGGGGATACATCCGTGGGTCCAATACTTTGAGTATCACGCGGCGTGCCAGACTCCACATGGGTCTCGGTAGGGACCTGCGACTCGAAAGTAGTGGGCATCAGGGGCTGCGAAAGTGCCTCACTGAACACCGGCGAACCGGTGATTGGCTTAGGAGAAGCTTTGTCGATTTTGGACCTCGACTGTCTGTCCTTTTCTTTGCGTTTTTTATGTACTCCGGTAGTCGGATTGCTATCCAACGACATTTCTGGGCAGTTAAATCTGTTTCCAAAATACTTTGAGGCAAAAATATACCGAAGCTTAATATTGCGTTGGTTAAATCTAGCACAAAACTGACAGCCAGGCACGTTGTGATCAGGGCCTAGGCAAGGAATACAGTATAAATGGAAATCCTTATGAGGTATTTGCTTCCCACAAGAAATACAATTAACTTTTCTGACATCGGTATGGAGCAAGAAAAAAGTTTCCCAAATGGGGTACTTAGCTTTAGTGAAGACTTCTGTTCTGAAATTCAAACTCGAATATTTCAGGAGTCGGCTGACTGGCACTTGCGAAATGCTTATGCTTCGGGCACCGCGCGGCAAGAAAAACTAAAAGTAAATGGCATCGGCTGCTTGTTTTATACCCCTGATGACCTGACGTCATGGAAGAGGAGACAGCAACAGACGCAGGACCCAAGACTTTGGAATTCAGGCCGGATGAGGGCAACCTGCAAGCAGATTACCCAAATGTAATGACTGCAACAGTGAAACACGAAGTACAGTTTTGTACCTACCATAAATGTAGATGTTCGAGTGCTAATACAGCTGCAGTCATAACAGATGGGTTCCTGCCGTCAGGCGGGTCCTCGGTCGGCCGAATTCCAAAGTCTAGGTCCGGCGTCGGTTGTCGTCGCTTCTTCCCTGACGTCAGTGCGATATATATATATATAGGGTATAAAGGAACCAGCCGACGCCATTTTTTTCAGTTTTTCTTGCCCCAGTTGTCAGGTGCCCCGAGAAGGAAGGCAATAATAAAATTGTGGGATAATGCAGAGCTATATAATCAAAATACAGTAGTTGCAAGCAAATACATCATAAATGAAAACCCCAATCAGGTTGTATGAGGATGTGTTAGCCTATATGCCTGTCCCAAGAGGGGAAGGAGGGAGGGAAACCTGAACTGCAGCTGTATTAGTACTCGAACATCTACATTTATGGTAGGTACAAAACTGTACTATGTTCATCGTGCATACAGCTGCAGTCATAGCAGATGGGTAGAATCCCAAAGCTAAGAAAGGGGTGGTAGGCACTAGTTGGAACTAGGAGGAGCCAAAATGCCCTGCAAGACTGCAGTGGCAAAGCCTGCTCTAGATTTGGAGTATAATGGTAGGTTGTAGTGCTTGGAGAAGGTATGCACAGAACTCCAAGTGGCTGCTTCCAAAATATCCTTGGTAGGAACTCCTCTGAGGAAGGCTGCAGAGGTGGCTGTGGCCCTGGTGGAATGAGTCTAATGCCTGTAGGAACAGTTTTGCCATGAAAGGAATAGCAAAAGCGTATGCAGTGGGCTATCCATTTTGAGATTGTCTGTTTGGAAATTGGTTTCCTTGCGCTCCTACCGCATAGGCCACAAAGAGCTGTTCTGATTTTCTGAAAGGCTTTGTTCTGTCCAAATAACGCAGCTGTCTGTGGATGTCCAAGGAATGTAGTAATCTCTCCCCTTTGTTTTGAGGATTAGGATAAAAAGTAGGTAAATGTATGGCCTGATTTAAAGCTACCCTGGATACCACTTTAGGCATAAAGGACGGGTTGGTTCGTAAGGAAACTCTGTCCTGATGGAAGATGATAAAAGGCTGGACAGCCATGAGAGCCTGTAGTTCTAAAACTCTACGAGCTGAGGTGATAGCCAGAAGGAAAGCTGTTTTCCAGGACAAATATTGCAAATCTGAGGAGGCAGCTGACTCAAAAGGAGGCAAGGTCAATTTTTCCAGAATGAAATTAAGATCCCAAGCAGGTATTGGTTGTTTCCTTGGAGGCCTTAAATTCTTAGCCCCTCTGAGGAACTGTCTTAAGAGAGGGTGAGAGAATAAAGGTGGATCAGTGTTGTATTCTGCAGAAATGGCTGAGGCATGTATTTTGATGGAGGAGAAAGAAAGTCCACTGCTTAGCAGTTCAGCCAAATATTGTAGTATTTGAGGTAAATTCAGCTTTCCAGGATCCTGGCCCTTTTTCTCATTCCAGACACAAAAACGTTTCCATTTTGCGGAGTAAGCTTTTCTAGTTGATGGCCTTCTGGCCTCCAAAATGACATCCTGCACCTCCTTGGAGAGTAGGGCCTGTTGAGATGCTAAGGAATCTTCCATGCGGCTAGATTGAGTGTTTTTAGCTGGCTGTGAAGAGTTTTGAAACTGTGCTGAGTCAGAAGAAGAGGCATTAGAGGCAGGGTCCATGGTGGGGAATGCGTCAGGCTCCTCAGGAGTGGGTACCAGTGTTGCCTTGGCCAGTCCGGAGCAATGAGAATCATCTTTGGCCTGTCTGCTTTGGTCTTTAATAGAACTTTGGGAAGCAGAGGAAGAGGAGGGAAGGCATAAACTGTCATTGATGTCCGACTGAAAGAAAAAGCGTCCACTCTCCAGGCCTTTGGATGGAAGATCCTTGAGCAGAATTTTGTCAATTGATGATTCTTGTGGGAGGCAAAGAGATCTATGTCTGGCCTTCCCCATTCTTGGATTATTTCTGTAAAAACTTTTGGATGCAATTTCCATTCGTGTGGATCTGTCATAGTCCTGCTTAGGTTGTCTGCCAGCGTGTTTTCCTTGCCTGGCAAGTACTGTGCTTGTAGTTCCATTTAAGTCCATGGCCATGTTCCAAAGTGACATGGCCAGTCTGCATAGGGGGTAAGAATGTGTTCCTCCCTGTTTATGTACCACGTGACTGTGGTGTTGTCCGTTCTCATCAATAATTGACCTGGTTGTAGAAGGTCCTTGAAAGCTTTCATAGCATTTATTACTGCTAGCATTTCTTTTTGATTGATGTGAAGGTGCTTTTCTTTTTGGGACAATTTGCCCTGAATGCACCGATCTGTCATGTGTGCCCCCCAGGCGTAGTCCGAGGCGTCTGTTGTGATGACTTGATTTGCTTGAGGCTTGCTGAATGGAAGACCTGTGTTTGTTTGACATGCTTGAGCCCACCACAGAAATTCCTTTTGCAGACATGGAATTAGTGGTATTATTGTTTCCAAACTGTGGCTGTGTTGAGACCATATGTTTTTTAGGTACCATTGTAGTTTCCTCATATGCCGCTTTGCACATGGGATTAGTAAGATGCAAGATGCCATGAATCCCAGAGCCTGCAGGATTTTCCTTGCAGTTAGCCTGGTGCAATTTGCTAGCGTTCTGAAGTATTGTATTAGTTGCCCCTGCTTCTCTGGCGTGAGGTAGGCCATCTGGGTGTTTGTGTCCAAATTGGCACCCAGGAAAATTATCTTCCGAGAGGGTATTAGCCTTGATTTCTTTTTGTTGACTGTGTATCCCAGAGATTTCAATAACATTATTACATAAGCCAGATGTTTCAGAAGAATGTGCTTGCTGTCCGCTTGGATCAGGCAGTCGTCCAAATAGGGATATATTTGTATCCCTTGAAGTCTGCAGTAGGCAATTACTGATGCCAGGCATTTCGTGAATACTCTGGGTGCAGTACATAAGCCAAAGGGCAATGCAGAGAATTGATAATGGGTTGAACCTGCAAGAAATCTGAGGTACCCTCTGCAATTTTGTCTGATTGGGACATGCAGGTATGCCTCCTTGAGGTCCAATGTTACCAGCCAAGACTCCTTGCCCAGCATGGGAAGAAGTTGCTGCAGAGTGAGCATCTTGAATTTTGGTACGAGTAGAAATGTGTTTAGGAAGGATAGATCCAAAATAGGTCTCCAATCTTTTCCCTTCCTTGGCACCAGAAATAGCCTGGAATAAAAACCTTGACCTTGTTCGTGCGTAGGTACCTCTTGAATAGCTTTCATGTTTATGAGATCTGTAATTTGCTGTTGTGCCTCTGCCCTTTGATTGTGTGGCAGGTTTGGCATGTCTCTCATTTTTGGAAGGGTGTGAAAATGGAATTTGTAGCCTCTGTTTATAATGTCCAGGATCCATTTGTCCTTTGTGACAACATGCCAATTTTTTGACAATAATGCCAGCTTTCCTCCTTTTTCCTTAATACCTCCTCAGCATTAGCACCAAATAGTACATCCTTCTGAAGAGGGGCGTCCAGTAATTTAGCTTTGACATGATCAGGCAAGGCTTGTTCCTTGAGCCAGGCATGCCTACGTATGACTGATCCTGTAACAGCAGCTCTACATGAGGCCTCTAGAGCATCAAAACCACATTGTAAGGTATGCTTACCCACTTGTTCTGCACTATGCATCAAATCCTGCAACTCCTTCAAGTCTGGTTGTTCAGGTTGTGACATTTTACTCTTCAATTGTGATAACAAAAATTGTTGGTATTTTAGCATATGAAACTGACAGTTTAAGGCCCTCATGGATAAGGTAGCCGAGGTAAATACCTTTTCCCCCCACCTTTCTAAGGATCTGGAATCTGTCTCGGAAGGCAATGGATTTTTGGCAATGGAGGCCTTAACTCCCCTTGGGCCCTGTGAGATGGTTTCTGGGTCAGCAGCATGGCTTTTGTAAAGAAACTGGTGTGAGTCAGGAACCCTGTAGTACCTGTCAGGCTTAACTGGAGCTGGAGGTAGAGAGCCCGGGTTAAGGCAGGCCTCCGAGTAAACATCATCTAGGATGTCCAAGACAGGAGGTATAGCCAGAGGCGTATGCTGAGGTAACAAGAGAAATTCCCTGAGCCTTTTCTTGGAATCTGAATAATCCTGGCCTTCCAAGTGGAAGTGTTCCCTTAAGGTATGCAAAGTTTCTCCAAATGAGTAATCCTCAGGGGGGGATACAGAAGGGATGGACTCCTCCGCATCAGAGTCTTCAAAAGGGGAGTAAGAATGTTCCTCATCATCAGAGTGCTCTGAAATAATGGAGCCCTGATCAGAGGAGGGGGAATCTTCCTCCACTCTGGGCCTTTTGTCCGGTGGGGGCTGAGAGCCTCTGATTAGAGTAATTAAATCCTTGGCCATTTTAAGCATCTGTTTCTTAGGCATGGGGCCTGGAGATGGGCCCTGTGTAGCTGGTCTCTTAGGGTGCATGGTTGCTTTAGACTTTGTGAAAGCCTTGAAGGAGAAAGAAGAGGAAGGTCTGAAGACACCTTGAGTGGAGGTGGACCTGTCCACATTCTGAGTTTCAACGCCAAGAGTGGCTTCGGTATCTGTAGTCGGGGTGTGGGCCGAGGAGCCTGCGACCTCGGGCACAGGAGACACCGTCAAAGAAGTGTCGTCGGTAATCAGGGGCTGCGTAGGCGCCTCACTGAGAACCGGACCACGTGTAGTCTGCTTTGGCGTGGTGTCGGTAGAGGCCGCGGACCTCGTGTGTCGGTCCTTGTCTTTGCGTTTTTTAGACAAAACCGGAGTCGGAGTATCCGACGACATAGTATAGTTAAATGCTTTTCCAAAATAATGCTGGGCGAACTCCGCCCGACGCTTAATAGTGCGTTTGTTGAATGTAGCACAAAAGCGACAGACCGGGACGTCGTGGTCTGGGCCTAAACAAGGTATACAGAGGGAATGGAAATCCTTATGCGGTATTTGCTTCCCACACGAAATACAATTATTAACTTTGTCTGACATTGGTCTGAGGCAAGAAAAGTTTCCCCAACGGGGTACTTAGCTTTTAAGAAGACTTAGGTTTCCAAATTTCATAATTTCAGGAGCTGGCCGACCGGCACTTGCGAACTGCTTCTGCTTCGGGCACCGCGCGGCAAGAAAGACTGAAGAAAATGGCGTCGGTTGGTTCCTTTATACCCCTGTCGCACTGACGTCAGGGAAGAAGCGACGACAACCGATGCCGGACCTAGACTTTGGAATTCGGCCGACCGAGGACACGCCTGACGGCAGGAGAACCCATCTGTTATGACTGCAGCTGTATGTACGATGAACATCATGACCGATGTAATGGCATCGGCTGCATGCTTCATACCCGTGATGATCTGATGTCATGGAAGAAGAGACCGCATCCGACGCAGGACCCAAGACTCTGATATTCAGGCCAGCTGAGGGCTACCTGCAGGCAGATAACCCAAATGTAATGACTGCAACAGTGAAACACGAAGAACATCTGCAGTGGGGAAAACCAGCTCTGGATTTTGAAAAAATAGGCATGTGGTAATGCTTGGTGAAGGTATGTACAGAACTCCAGGTAGCAGCTTCTAGGATGTCCATAGTAGGGACCCCTCTGAGAAAGGCTGTAGAGGTAGATGCAGCCCTGGTGGAATGTGATCTTATCCCCTGTGGGGTAGGTTTTCCATGGTGCTTTTAGCAGAAATTAAGGCAAAGGGCTATCCATTTCAAAATGGTTTGCTTTGAAATGGCCTTCCACTCTGCCCCTGCAGCAAAGCCAACAAGCAGCTGTTCAAATTTTCTGAGGCGCTTAGTCCTGCCCAAATAAAATCTAAGTTGCTTGTGCACGTCCAAAGAGTGCAGAACTCATTCACCTTTGTTTTGTGGATTAGGGAAAAAGGTAGGCAAATGAATGGACTAATTTAGGGCCACACTAGACACCACCTTGGGCATAAAGGAAGGATTGGTCCCGAGGGAAACCCTGTCCACATGGAAGATAATGAAGGGCTCCACTGCCATGAGGGCCTGCAATTCAGACACTCTTCTTGCTGAAGTGATGGCTAGAAGGAAGGCTGTTTTCCAAGAAAGGAATTTCAACTCTGTAGTTGCAGCTCGTTCAAATGGAGGGAGAGTGAGCTTTTCCAATACAAAGTTAAGGTCCCAGGCTGGAGTAGGGACTCACCTGGGGGGTTAAATTTTTAGCCATATAACCCTGGGTCTGGCTCCAGGAACACTGAGGAGATGCTATTGGAGAACTCAAGGAATTAGCCAGGCTGCAAGGTTCAGGCTGCTGGGACAGTAGGAAGGTGTCTGAGGTATGTGGATCCAGGATCCAGCATCTGCTGCTGGAGAGAGGGGGTAGTGCTGGCGAGCCCAGTCTGGTGCAATAAGTATTGTCCTTGGTTTGTCCTGTTTGATCTTTAGCAGAACCTTCAACAGGAGCATCCACTTTCCAAGCTTAGAAGTTGTCCACTGGTAGTTCTGGGGGATTTCCTCAAGAGGTTGAATATTTTTGGTTCCAGTTTCCATTTGTGTGGGTCGGATGTGGTCCTTGAAGGCTGTCAGGGAATTCTGTGCAGCTAACATTTCTTTTGGTTGATATGCAGGTGCATCTGACTTGGGTTCCAAAGGAAACTCTGTCTTATACAAGGATTGATAGGAATCATTCATTCCAGGTCCTGAGAATGTTGACACCATAGGCTTTAAAATTTTCCTTGCAGATAGCTGGGTCTTTCTGGCCAGTAGTTTGAAGTAGGTTGTCAAATAAACTTGTTTCTCTGGCGTGAGGTAAGCCATTTGGGGAGTTGTGTTCAAGCTTGCCCCCAAGGAATACAATCTGTTGGCAGGGTACTAGATGAGATTTCTTTTCGTTTATATTTCTTTACGAATGGCGTATGTTTTAATAGCATGTTCTGGCTTTCTGCCTGAATCAGACAATCATCCAGGTATGGGTATATTTGAATATTTCTCTGCATGCAAAATGCAATGGCTGGAGCTAGATAGACACTTTGTGAATACCCTGGGCGCAGTAGATAAGCCAAAAGGAAGTGCAGAGAACTGACAGTGCATGGAGCCTGCTCTGAAGCGTAGGTATTTCCTGCAAGATTCCCTTATTGGAATGTGCAGGTAAGCTTCCTTTAAGTCTAAGGTTGCCAAGCAGGCATCTTTGCCTAGCATAAGAAGCAGCTGTTGAAGTGTTAGCATTCTGAATTTGGGGATTACCAAAAAGGTGTTTAGAATAGAGCAATCCAGGATTGGACGCCAAGAGCGGTCTTTTCTGGGTACCAGGAAAAGTCTTGAATAAAAACATTGTCCCCTTTCTTCTGCTGGGACAGGTTGAATAGCCCTGATACTTACAAGACAGAGAACCTGCTGTTGAGCCTCTGCCCACTGATTTGGGAGTAGGCCTGGCCAACCGTTTGGGGTTGGTAGGGTGTGGAAGTGGAATCTGTATCCTTGGAAAACTATATTTAAAACCCATTTGTCCTGGGTAATGATTTCCCAGTTTTTTGCATGCAGGATGAGCTTTCCTCCTAAGGGAGCAGGCAGTTGAGCAGGGCTTGGAAGGGTTAATGTTAAGCCATTGTGACATTTTTCTCTAGGGGGTGTCTTACTACTTCCTGCTTTGGAAGTGGCAGCCCTCCACTACTTAGGCCTGTGTGTACCCTGAGACTGTAACCTAGGTGGTCTACTGTTCCTGGGTTTGGACTGAGAAGGCCTGGAAGAGACTGGAAAGGACCAATTCTTTGAAGGTCAACACCTATTAAATCTGGGAGGATGTACTTGCAGGAAATCTTTAACAGTTTGCATAGATTTAGCTTTTTCCTCCATCTTTTTAAGGATGACTTCTGCTCTATTGCGAAACAGGCGGACTTGGTTTAAGGGAGCATCCAGTAATTTAGCTTTAACATGATCTGGCAAGTTTTGCTCCTTAAGCCAAGTATGCCTTCTAAGAACAGACCCAGTGACAGCAGCCCTGCAAGATGCTTCTAAAGAGTCAAAACCACATTGCAAAGTACATTTACCAACTTGTTCAGCAGAATGCATTAAATCTTGTAATTCTTTATGTTCAGCACAGTCAGTAATCAACATCATTTTCTGTTTAAGTAATCCCAAAACATGCTGCTGATACTTTAACATATTAAACTGGCAATTTAAGGCCCTAATAGCCAAAGTAGCAGAAGTGTACACCTTCTTACCCCATCTGTCCAAGGCCCTAGAAACTCTATCAGAGGGGGTAGGATTTTTTGCAGCAGTAGACTTAATGCCCTTTGGTCCTTGGGAAATGGTCTCTCGATCTGCAGTAGGATTCTTGAAGAGGAACTTGTGAGAGTCAGGTACTCTGTAATACCGGTCAGGTTTTCTGGGAGCTGGAGGTAAAGTGTCTGGGGCCAGGCTAGATTCCAAGAAGGCATCATCTACAATGTCCAGAAAAGGAGTGATAGCTAAA
The DNA here is from genome assembly GCF_019279795.1 of Protopterus annectens. NCBI lineage: Eukaryota > Metazoa > Chordata > Ceratodontiformes > Protopteridae > Protopterus > Protopterus annectens. The sequence goes on along the minus strand of NC_056747.1, from coordinate 754,844,980 downwards.
GGCATGTGTTGAGGGAGTAGTAAGAATTCCCTAAGCCTCTTTTTGGAGTCAGAGTAATCCTGGCTTTTCCAGAGGAAATGCTCCCTAAGAGTGTGCAAGATTTCACCAAAAGAAAAATCTTCTGGAGGGGAAGCAGAGGGAATGGAATCCTCCATCAGAATCCCCATAGGTAGATAAGGGCAAATCCTGGTAATCAGAAGAAACAGATTTCAGAATCCTGATCAGAAGAATCAGAAGGAAAATCAGTTTTAGGTCTCTTAATGGGGGAAGGCTGGCTTCCCCTAATTAAAGTAGTAAGGTCTTCAGCCATTCTAAGCATTTGTTTTTTAGGCATATGGGCCTGACCATGCGGTTTGGACGTCGGTTTTCTAGGTGTGGGTAGAGTTTTAGGCCTGGATGAAGAAGAAGGCATCAGTTTAAAATGCAAATCTGTAAGCTTGAATACATCCTCAGAAGCCGGTGCCTGCACAGTGGCTCCAGACCCATCAAAGGTAGACACATCCGCAGGTTCCATGGTCGAAGAAGCATCTCACAGCATACTGGACTCCGAATGGGTCTCAGAAGAGGCCTGCGAATCTGAAGTAGCGGGTATCAAGGGCTGCGAAAGCGCCTCACTGAGTACCGGTGAACTGGTGACTAGCTTAACGGAAGCATCGTTGGCAGTTTTGGACCTATGTGGTCTGTCTTTATCTTTAAGTTTTTTCGGAATATCGGTAGTCGGATAGCTTACCGAAGCCATTTCTGGATAGTTAAACCGAGTACCAAAATAATTTGCTGAGAAAATAGACCGACGAATAGTTCGGGAGTTGAATAAGGCACACAACCGACAGCGAGGGACGTCATAGTCTGGGCTTAAGCAAGCTATGCAGTACGAATGAAAATCTTTATGAGGTATTTGCTTTCCACAGGTAAGACAATTGTTAACTTTTACTGACATCGGTTAAGAGCAAGAAAAAGCATCCCCAATGGGGTAAGTTAGCTTTTTTCGAAGACTTCAGTTCTGAAAGTCAAAAACGAAAATTTTAGGAGTTGGCCGACTGGCACTTGTGAACTGCTTCTGCTTTGGGCACCACACGGCAAGAAAGATTGATGTAATGGCGTCGGCTGCATGTTTTATACCCCTGACGACCTGATGTCATGGAAGAGGAGACAGCATCCGATGCAGGAATCCAAGGCTCTGGTATTCAGGCTGGCTGAGGGCTACCTGCAGGCAGATAACCCAAATGTAATGACGGCAACAGTGAAACACGAAGAACATCTGCTGATTGAGGATGGGGGCTAATTGCAGAAGAAACATGCTCTCGTTTGCACAGTTTAAACATTCTGTATTTGCAAGACTAGTGTATATTTATGTGAATAAGTTATTTTTACCACTATTAGACATATGAGGTGTACACAGACAACAATGGGCTATAACTGCTGGATACATGGCCTTTCTGTGAAGGAGAATGACTGACTCTGCCTGTTATAAGCAGGTTAACCAGTAAAAGTATGCCTTTGCAGCAACAGTGCGCATGCGTAGAACAAGCTGGACACTTAATTGTGCGTGTTTTGTTTTCACAGTTGAGCATTATTGGTGCACACAATCAAGTGGCTGCAGTTAATGAGTACAGAAGTCAATGGAATATGATAGCAGATGTTTGAATGACCTCAAATCAGGAAAGTTAATTCAAAGGCTCCAAAATAATGAGCATTATGCTTAGCCCAAAAACGGAGAGAGAGAGTGTGTGTGTGTGTGTGTATGTGTAGTGGGGGGGGGGGGGGGGCTCATGGCTGGTTTGAAAATGTGCACTTCACCCATCAGTATAAGTAAGCATACACAAACATTCCAAACAATTGCAAAGGTGAAGCCAAAATAATGTAATTATTTATGCATGACCCTTGCAGATATTTTTTTAAGAGTGTGGGGGTGGTGAAAACTGCCCAGGGTACACAATCTATCACTACCCATAGATAATTAAGTAAAAGCCAATAGCGTACTTAACTACTCTCTAACATTTTTTGCCTGCAAGTCACTCCCCAGCTGTTATGACATGAAGTGACCATATACTTGAGCTAACAAGATGGGGCAAGTTACTCTTCCATTTACAACAGCTTTATGCTAAACCTGGAATGGAAGGTAAACTGACACTTTACCTTTAATGTTCCTACTGCCTTAGAAATCTGTTCAAAGACAGTTGCCCACCTATCACTACACAGCCCAGTCTACAGAATGCACTTGCATCAATTATCTTTATGATGTACATTCATCACTTTCAAAAGACAAAATTCAAAGATGGAAACATTATCAAACAATTTAACATGCCCAGTCACCTGTCCACAGCAATGTAAATGCATAGCATAAATAATTAAGGCAGTACTTACCACTCATTAGACTGCAGTGTAGGAGATTCATTCTGTGCTATGTGATATAAGGCACTCATTGCATTCATATTAAACAAAGGAGGCTTTCTCTCAGCTTGGGGGAAAAAAAAAAATAATTTTATAAAATAGACAAATGCACATCACTTTGCTGGCAGTAATATATTATCTCACAGAAAAAAAATGTTTTCATAAAATCAGTAAATGATTTAGTATTCAGTAGCTACAGCATGCTGTAGGCAGTACATCATTTTTTTTTTGGGGGGGTTACCCCTGCTGCCTGCCGAACATTATTTCTCAGTCTATACTCTCATTCACTCCCCATACACCAAGACAAGAAATGATAAATAATTTAGGCAGCCATCAGGAGTATATCTTTTTGCTGCGGTCTTTTGCCATTTTCAGCCATAACTTACTTACACATGCCCAGTAAAACACCCAGGGTTTGGCCTACAATGGGTGTTACTAAAGTTATGTCACCTGCTTCTGTGAATGACTTGACTTCTCAAGAAAACCCTGGCCCCTTTCAGCTCTGCACTCCTGTCAAGTTTCCAGTCTCTACTGGAGATTTACTCATGAGAAAGTGTGCCCCTGAGATGTGCTCCCACACCTCCCCCCTCCCCGAGGAAAGGAGAACCAACAAGTCACATTACTCCTCTCCATCCCGCGTTAACTCTGGCAGGTTTAACAGCCATTATTCAAACCCGGGTCTCAAATAATGGACAGCATGGCTTTACCTCTATGCCAACGAAGTTAGCTGCTGGTGGCACATTTGAAAATCACAGCCCAGCATTCACTCAGTATGCAGTCACACTACCATTAAAAAGCAACATGTCACTCCAAATTCAACAGTAGAAAAGATAAGCATGGTAGGTGTGGTGAAACATTTAACTATTAGCATGCCTTATTCACTGAACATTTTCAAAAATAAGAAGTTATGTACCTACCATAACGTTCCATGTTAGTTGTCTTCTCTCGCCTTCTTTCTTGCTGGATGGGTTCGGAGCCGATCCTCAGCTCAGACTCGGCACTTACTAAGCTCGAGAGCTAATTTTACCAGCTCAAGGCAACCCTATATCCCATGATGCAAGGCGCAGACTACCCAGATCTCGTTTGGTAGCTAAGGAAATTATGCAATATATTCTTCCAACTGGAGAGGAGGAAGAAAAAGTAACAATACTAAAAATGACAATCATAATCATCATAATCCTCTGAAAGGGATCAACCTAATCTAGTGACACTAGAAGCCGATTAGCTAGAAAAAGGGATAAAACCTCTTAACAGAAGAGGCATAATCTTCTCGGTCTGACCAGGCTAGGGGGATGGAGGGCGGGACGCAAGAAAGATGGCGAGAGAAGACAACTAACATGGAACGTTATGGTAGGTACATAACTTCTTAATGTTAAGTTGTCAATCTCGCCTTCATTCTTGCTGGATGGGACCGCGTCCCTAGCACCTCTATCCTGGGTGGCTCAATGGAACAGACTCTTGAGAACGGTGGAACCAAAATTCGCTCTGTCTCTGGAGGCCAAGTCTAATTTGTAATGTGAAACAAAGGTATGAGGAGAGGCCCATGTGGCTGCTGCACAAATAGTGTCTATTGGAAGTCTAGCCTGAAAAGCTGTAGATGTAGCTAGAGCTCTAGTAGAGCGGGCTTTTGGCCTAGAAATCAACTCTCTGCCTCTGAGCTGATAAATGTAAGTAATCACAGAAGACAGCCATCTAGATAAAGTCACCTTGGAGACTGGAAGGCCTTTCCTGTTCTCTGCATAGGATAGAAACAGTTGATCAGATTTCCTAAAATGTTTAGTTTTGTCCAGATAATATCTGAGTTGGCGGTGAACATCAAGACAATGTAGTTTTTGTTCCGCTCTATCAGAATAATTTGGGAAAAAAACTGGAAGATCAATGGATTGATTTAAGTTAGTCTGCGATGCCACTTTGGGTAAGAAAGACGGATTAGTCCTTAGAGATACCCTGTCTTTGTAGAAGATTAAGTAGGTTGGACGAATGCAGAGAGCATGACGCTCAGATACTCTCCTGGCAGAAGTAATGGCGACTAGAAAGAGTGTCTTCCAAGAAAGAAATTTCAATGAACAGGCAGCCGCAGGTTTGAAAGGGGGAAGAATCAAGGATGTTAAAATTAAATTTAGATCCCACTGTGGTGGGGGGGTCTCTAATCGGAGGTTTAAGTAAAAAGATACCTCTAAGGAATGCCTTGCAAAGTTTATGTGAATGTTGTGGTCCAAAAAGCCTATATGAAAATTCGAAATGGCTGCCAGCTGAACTTTTACTGTGGAGGAAGATCATCCTGAATGAAAAATCTCAGCTAAGAAGTCCAAGACCGAATGAATCGGAGCAGTATAGGGGTCTATATTCCTAGCTTTTGCCCAGAAGGAGAAACGTTGCCATTTACTAGTGTAAATCCTTCTGGTGGAAGATTTAAGGGAAGCTACTATGATATCCCGGACGGGATTAGAAATCATAGGAAGCCTGGCGAAGGATGGAAGTGGAGCAACCAAGCAGTGAGGTTGAGAGAAAGTATGGATTGGTGAAGCTGCCCTGACTGGTGGGTCATAAGATCTGGAACCGGGTCCAGATGCCATGGCTGTACCAAGAGATAACGATGTAGGAACAGAAACCATATCTGTCGAGGCCAATAAGGGGGCAATGAGAATCAACTTGGCTCTCAAGGCGGTTGCTTTCTGAATTACTTGAGGTATCACAGGAAAGGGGGGAAAGGCATAAAGAAGTCCCCGGGGCCAATCTTGGGTTAGAGCGTCTCTGGGGGGATGGCCTGGAAGGGGGAAGAGAGAGAAGAAGTCTGGGCATTTGCTGTTTTGAGGTGTAGCAAAAAGGTCACAGCAAGGAAGGCCCCACTCCTGAAAAATCTCTTCCGTCACTGATTGTTTGAGAGACCACTCGTGAGGCATGAGAATAGCTCTGCTCAACCTGTCCGCTATGATGTTGGATTTCCCGGGGATATGCGTTGCTATCAGAAACCGCTGAGAAGAGATTGCCCACTGCCAAAGTCTGAGAGCCTCTCGACACAGTGGATAGGACTTGGTTCCACCTTGTTTGTTGATATACCACACTACGGACATATTGTCCGTTTGGACTGCAATAGTTCCCAGGGGAAGAGAGTTGTTGAGGGCTTGCAACGTTAAAAGCACTGCTCTCATCTCTAGGACATTTAGTATTCGAAAGGTTGCCAAGTGCCATGGACCATCCTGCCCTGATAATGCCCTCCCCACCCGATCAGGGAGCCGTCCGATGTAACCGTGGTGACCGGGGCAGGAGGAACAAAGGGTCTGCCCTGATGGACTTGAGGGGATGATATCCACCAGGTCAGATGCCTTTTGCAAGTTGGAGTTATTGTGATCCTGTGACGCATGGGAAGTTGTTGAAAGGACCATTGGGCGAATAGCATCCATTGTAGAAGACGCATGTAAAAGCGGGCAAAGGGAAGAAGTGTTATGGAGGCCGCCATAAGACCCAATACTTTCAGAGCAAATCTGGCCTGAATTTTGTTGCTGAGAAGAATCACCTGGACGTGACTCAATGTCCAAGATCCTTTGGTCTGTTAACTTTGCTGAAAGTTGTACGGTGTCCAATTTTGCGCCTATAAAAGTAATAGATTGACAAGGCGACAAGGCAGATTTTTTGAAATTTATAGAAATCCCTAGCCCTCTGCAAATATTAATGGTGTAATCTCTGGCTTGGAGAAGTTGATGCCTGGTGGTGGCAGTGAGGAGCCAGTCATCTAGATATGGAAACACCTGGAATCCTTGACGTCTCAGGTGAGCCGTAACCGCTGCCATACATTTGGTGAACACTCTGGGGGCTGTAGTGAGTCCAAAGGGCAGGGCCCTGAATTGGAAGTGACTGGTCCCCAGCCGCAAGTGGAGAAATCTTCTGGAGCGCCTGTGAATTTTTATGTGATAGTACGCATCCTGAAGATCTACCGAGCACATCCAATTGTCCTTGCCCAGAAAGGGTAGAATGGACTGAAGCGTGACCATCCGGAATCTTGTTTTCTTTACAAACTTGTTTAGTTTGCCGAGATCTAATATTGGTCTCCAGTCCCCTGTCTTTTTTGGTACTAAAAAGAACCTTGAGTAGATTCCGGATCCTATTTGGTCTGCTGGGACTGGCTGGATGGCTCTTTTTGCTAGCAGTTTTGATATCTCTGGTACTGCTAAGTTCCCTTAGACCGGGTGGAACATCTGGAAGGGTTCCCTTTTGCTGAATTGGGGTTTGAATAAAGGGAATTTTGTAACCTTCGGATATAATCGACTGCACCCATTTGTCTTGAGAAAGGGAAAGCCAGGCTATTGGGTACAGCGATAATCTTTCCCCGACTGCCTCCGAAGGTGGAAATTGGGCAACATCTCAGGGATGCTGGAAGGGTTTGTCAGAAAGAGGCTCTATGCTACCCTGATTCTGCGGACCCCCTCTGCCCCTAGGGCGGTGTCTGTTGTTGTTACCCCCTCTGCCTATGGGGGTAAACTGACCTCGTGCGTCAGGCATGACTCCTTGAGATCTGCGGAACCACATTTTCCCTCCCTTCTGACCTTTCGGGTAAGGTCTTGAAGGGGTGGAGAAACGGACTCCTATGGCAGAAAGAGTCTTGCCATCTTGTTCGCATCTAGTCAAGGTGTCTTTCACTTGAGGTCCGAACAAGGTCGAACCATCAAAAGGGGAGTTTGTGAAGGACGCCTTGAAGGAGTCTGCAAAATTACAAAGCCGCATCCAGGATTGACGCCTTAAAGCCACTCCTGTGCCTGCGGCCCTACTCGCTCCATCGGCTGCATAAGAAATGAGCCGCATGGAGGAGTTAACAATGGAGTTTAGGATTCCTAGCTGTGAGCTAATCTTATCTTGAGACCCAGCAGCTGACGGATCCTGTAAAACTTCTCCCAACTCTTTAAGAACATCTCTTTGAAGGCGGGTGAAATGACACAAGTAGGTTCAGCGATTGCATGGCAAAGGTCGCTGAAGAAAAAATCCGCTTGCCGTACCTGTCCATAGTCCTAGAATCCTTGTTAGGAGGATGGACAGGTACTGAAGGATCAGCTAGTTCCTTTTTGGTGGCTGCAGCCACCACCATGGCATCAACCGGGACACCTTTTGTCAAATATTGCCTATCAGGTGGGGGCCGTAGTGAATTTAGAAGGCCTCCGAGGAATAGGTTCCACCGAATCCGGGGCCTTCTGAGCCACCACGTCCATAAGAGGGTCGAAAGGTGGAGACACCCAGGAGGTGGAGGGTCGAGATCCGAACGCCTCCAGGTATACTGACTCGTCCTCGGAAGGATTAAGGGAAGGCCAGTTCCCCCTCTGCTTAAGGAGTTCAAGGATGTCTGAGAAAGAGACATCCTCAGAGGAGGACCTTGGGGATCCCTCCGACTCATCCAAGGTCAGTATCAGATGTAATAGACTCGGGGGAGTCTAGATGTTTCCTCTTACATGTCCTCTTATGCGGAGGTTCACCTGACGGATCAGGAGAAGCCTCGGAAGAGGAAGATATTCCCAATGGGGAAACCTGAGGCGTTGGATCTCTGGGTCCGGGAGCAAGAGAGTGGGAAAAGACGTCAGCAGGCACTGTAGTGGGAGGAGCTGATGGAACTGACCATTGACTACGCCCAGGGGCTAGTACACTCCTCATCACCTCGAAGGCTCCCCCGTCAGAGAGACCAGAAGGTTCCCGCTCCGAAGAGATAGGAACTCCAGGCCTCACCGAGAGGGAAGGCTTCGAGGCAGATGTCGGGGCTGAGCTCACCAACACCGAAGCCCCGAGAGGGAGAACGGGGTCAGACAAGGGTCCGATGCCACTCGCCCCCTCGGAGCCGACGAGAGAGACCAGACGCCCGGATCCCTCCAATGAAGGCCTCAAGGAGAAAATCTGAGCGGAGGACGACAGAGCCGAAAGGGGGGGTGGGGGGTGGTGGTATCGGCTCCGAAGATACAACAGTCACGGCTCCGAGGAGCTCCGAGCTCTGTAAGAGAGTCGAAGGAGGAATGTTAGGTGGATGTGAGATAGCTACCGTCTGTTGAGACGGGCTACGGAGCATTTGGGCCAATGCCTGAGACTTTAATAGTCTACACACCACTCTCTCGAGGTCGTGATCAGACAGCCTGGATGACCGAGAAGAACGGCTCCGATGGCTCCGCTCCGAGAGCAGGGGTGATCTCGGAGCCAAACGTATCGATTCCAATGAGGGGGATCGTGATCTCTTTTTAGAGATAGGTGGAGCCGAAGGAGCCGAGGATATGTCGGCTCCAGCCGGATCCGACACTGAGTGCCCAGATCTGGCAGTATCGGCACCAGATGGAGCCGATACTGTGACTTCTAAAAGGGAAGGATCGGCTCCGGCCGGAGCCGATCTCGACACTGAAGAAGCAGAACCAGTAGCCGATGGCTTGGGACTTGAAGCCGAAGGCTTGACTGGTTTCGAGGGCTTCCCCGGAGCCGACTTAGTCGGGGAGCTCTCAGGCTTTAATAAGCCCTTCAATATTCATTTATTTCTGTGCTCCTGCAGGACTCTTGGGCTGAAGGCATGACAGATAGCACAAGAGTCCTGCAGGTGCAGAGGTCCCAGGCAGTAAACACAAGAAGTGTGACCGTCTGTCAAAGACATCTTCTGACAGCACGAGTCACACTTCTTGAAGCCTGAGACCTTTGTGTCCTTCGACATAGCTGTGTCGTGGAAACACAAGTGACAAGGAAACACAGACACACACACAAATAACACCCAATCCAATAATCTAAAACTAAACAGGGATACAACACACTCAAACACACAGAATCCCTGACAGGAAAAATTAGGAAAGGGGAAGGTCTAAGGCCTAACCCAGGGAAGGGGATAAATAACCCGAAAAAAAGGGAACACTAACGGGAATAGGGTTAAAATAAACGTTAAGGTTCACAGAACAACTAAGGTTATTAAATTTAAAAGGGATGAGACAAAGTCTTAATATGAAGAAAACTTACCTAGAGCTGGTAAAAGAGGCACCTCGTAAGCGAAGCGGCAAACGAGATCTGGGTAGTCTCCGCCTTGCATAATGGGATATAGGGTTGCCTCGAGCTGGTAAAATTAGCTCTCGAGCTTAGTAAGTGCTGAGTTGGAGCCGAGGATCGGCTCCGAACCCATCCAGCAAGAATGAAGGCGAGATTGACAACTTAACATGTGCTGTTAAAAGAAATGTTTACGCAGACAGCAAATGAGTGCTGGACACTTTTCAATAATGGAAGTGAAAATGAAAGTTAACTTTTTTAACACTAGATCCATGTTGTCTTGCTCTATTCAGCTCAACAGTGGAGTTTTCGGATCCAGGGCTCTGACTCCTTCCATACCCATAATTCCTTCAGATCAAGTTTGCCTTCTTGTAGTTATTACTTCACTTAGTAAGTATAAAAGCATCAAAAAATGGAACAGCAGCAACTGGCTTGTCAAAAAGAAAAGGCCGCTGGTCAGGTCCAGCTGTTCAGCTGAGAGCCAAACAGTGATCATTTAGAATGGGGGCAGATGGAGCAAGGGAATGCTGAGATGGACAGAAAAAAGACAACACAGATTTAGTGCTGTGATAAGTACAAACTTTTATATTTGACATTGCTTTTTTTGTCCATCTCAGCAGTTGGGACAGATTATCAAGCTACACAAAATCCATCCAGCGTCATGGGCAGACATTCATAAGTATGATGGAGCTAAAGAATGTACTAGATCTGGACTGTACAGCCAATCTGCAATGCAACACAACTTTATTACTTATTTTACACTTGTTTACAGGGAAAGTCCGACAAGGCATGGATCCCATTTTCAACAGAGGCCCAGGGAGAAAAGCTCCACAAAGATTAATACAGCAAATACAGTAAATACATATGTTAATAAAGTACAGTACAAAGTCAAAAAGTTAATAAGGTACAGTTTCAAGGCCAAGAAAGGAGCAAAAAAGTAAATACACTGAGGAGAATAGTGTGCTACAATAAACAATACAGTTGAAACGGCATTTTGTTCAGTCATTTGGGTTACACTCATCTGTGGCTAGCACAGCAAACACACACCGAGTAAGTATACAAAGGAGTTATTGCAAGCTTTCATAGAGGGTAAAATATAATATCTAATTAAGTGAAGTGACCCAGGGTCAGAACTACATTACCAAGAAATATGTAAATAGGAAAAGAGGAGGTTTCTGAAATTATTTTTGTTTTCAGATGTCCCAATATCTATGGGAATGGTATTCCATTGCTTTTGCAACAGAAATGGAAAACAGAGAGTCCCCCAGAGGTATTGTAGCTTTTGCCTGTCAGACAGTGCTTTACCAGTGGATCTTAATAGAAGTTTGTTGCAATACATATTAACTAGACCTTGAAGAGCAGGAACGCTATCGGAATAATATAGAATTTAGTAGGCTAACTGATTACACATCAAGGGGGTTAGGCAATTCTAGACAGGAAAGTTGCTTGACTGCTATGCAGTGATGTGTCCTGAATGCTAAGTCAACAGCAAACCTAGCTATTTTATTATAGCAGGTGTTTAGTTTGTTAAAGTCTGCTTTGTTTAGGTTGATGAATATGAAGGAGGCATAGTGTGTGGATAGTAGGTGGGTTCTGGCGATGGTGGCTTTACTGTCACTGGTGAAGTACTTTTTGGAACTATATAGAGTTCCAAGTTTTTTATGGACTTTCTTTATTGTCTGCAATGTGCATATCAAATTTCAAGCTGTGATCTATGACAACCCCTAGAAGTTTGGTGTGTTGGACAGGTGTGATAGGGGTGTTATTAGCAGAGAATATTTTGAATGGTGGTATGGGGTCTAAGGCTCTAGTGGGACAGAACATCATTAGCTGTGTTTTACTGGGGTTAAGTATTAGTTGAGAGTTGGCTAACTGGGTTTCAACAGCAGTAAAGGACTCGTGTCAATTGCTGGAGTTGAGGGAGTGATGGGGCAGAGCAGATTAGAGTGGAGTCATCAGCATTTTGGACTACAATGGCATGCCAGGTAGCTTTGTGGAGTTGGTTGGTGAATATGCTGAAAAGAAGAAGTCCAAGATTGTATCCTTGAGGGAACCCTAGGGTGACAGGCAGGAGGGAAGATAAGGAGTTTTGCTAATTTAATCCTTGTTGGCGGTTGGTTAAATAGTCTTGAAACCACACTAGTGTGGAGTGGCTGAGATTAAGATCAGAGAGAGTAGAAATAAATTTGGGATGGGAGAGTATCGAAGGCCTTGGAGAGATAAAGGAATACAGTGGATACTAGGCTACCATTGTTTTGATGTTGGTTTACTGTGTTGGTAAAACTAATAAGGGCTGTGGTAGTACTGTGATGGGGTGGAATCCATGCTGGGTGGTGTTTAGCAGTTTATTAATGAGGAGATGGTGCATTATGCATTTTTTGTGGATTTTAGATAAGGGGGATAGAATGGCAATTGGATGGTAATGAGATAATTTCAGAGTTACTTCCTTTGTGGAGTGGTGATATATGCAAAATTTTCCACAGAGAAGGAATGCGTTGTTCTGATAGAGAGAGGTTAATGAGCATGAAGATTGGGTAAGAGATGGCTTTGGCTGTGACTTTTAGATATTCTGCAGGTAATTTGTCGGCAGCCAGGGTTGTGGGTTTAAGCCTATTTAGGTATTTATATATTGTGCTAGTTGGGACAGGCTGTAAGGAGAAGAGGTTTTGGTCTGCTGGTACAGGAGATAGGTTTGGATGTGAAGTGGGAAAACTATTACTGGTGAGAGCTAGGATGTATTTGGTGAAGTGTTGGTTGAATTGGGTGGCAATATTATTGGTGGTGATATCAATGTTAGGGGGTGGAGTACCGGTCTTTCCTGGTCATAGGATTTTATTAATGGCAGCCCAGAATTTCTGTGTGTTATTTTTGTGATTGGTTTGAATGCCTATATACTGGTTCCTTTTGTCAATCCTAATTTGTTTTTTTGGCTTGGTTCCTTAGTTCCTGGTATGCTTGTCTATTTGCAAGAGTTGTATTGTGATGCCACGAGTCCAATGCTTTATCTCAGTTTTAGTAGTAGATGCGTATCTCTGGTTAGCCAAGGGGCATATTTCGATTTAGTTATGACAGTTCTGATAGGGGCAAGATGATTGAGAATGTATAAGAAAGTCTTACTGAAGTAGTCTACTACACTTTCCCGTGAGAGAGATGACGGTGGTCTCCAGTTGCATCGATTAAGTGCAGATATGAAGTCATGGGTTTTGAAATTCTTTGTATACCAAATCTGTTTGGAGGGTGGAGGAGTTTAATGGATTCATTTGGTGTCTAATTATAAAAGTGGGAAGATGGTTGCTGAGGGTGCCTGGGAGGGAGGATTGAGATGGTCTGTTACTAATGATCCAGTCTAGGATGGACTCCTTTTTTTGATGCTTTATCAAACTGATTAGTTGAGTGAAACCATGTAGATTAATGCGGTTAGTGGGGTGCAGCAAGTTACAGGAGGACCAGTCGATATTAATGTCACCTAGTAATATAGTTTTTTGGGGAAATATCTGGGATGCCCGGTCCAGAATGGATTCTACTGTGTTAATGTTACTGCCAGGAGGTATACGGTTACCAATTACATGTGTTTTTTTAGTTGATTTTCAGCTTAGTGAACATAGATTCGGCATTACTGAACTTGGATTGTCTGTTGGCTAACAATTCAATGGTCAGGTTGTTTATGAAGAGGAGGGCAATGCCTCTACCTCTTTTGGATATTCTGTCTTGTCTAAAAACACTGTAACCAGGTGGAACAAAGTCATTATTGTTGTTTAGTGGTTTTAACCACGTCTCTGTGAGGAGGACTATGTCGGGGGAGTATAGGGCCAAGGTATCGTGTAGCTCTGGGATTTTCTTCAGCATGCTCCTTATGTTTATGTTGAGTATAAGGAGATCTGTTGATTTCTTGGAGGAGATTAGAATGCTAATTGTCTGGTAGCAGGAGGGGGTTGTTATTGTTTGCAGGGCCAGGGTTTGGGTGCACAACTCCACTAAGTATGATTCAGGATGCTATTTGGATTACAGTTTTTAGGCATTTGATTATAGATGTGTTATATTTTGAGGAAATTTGGTTGTTTAGTTGATGTGGGGTTGCTCTGAATGTGGCAAGGTCAAGATCTGAGATGTTGTAGATAGGAGATGTTACTGAAAAGGCTGGTTCGTCTTATTAAAGAATATGTCAGGTAGGGGATTTAGTCTGAAATTGTGACTTGCTAGTGTAGTGGTAGGAGGCTAAGTGTGAGGGGATAGCAAGGCTTATTATTAATGTAAAGGTTAGGGGGTGACATTTTGATCAAAGAGCGGTTGCTGTATTGTTGTGAAGTTTTAAGTATATTTGCAGAACTGAATAGGGATTCAGGTGTGGCTATACTTTATGTAGATTGTGGTTCGAGTGGGGGGATTAGGTAAGGAGTATTATTAGCCTGAAGAAATTGTACAATTTGGGTTTTGTATGAGTGAGGTGATGTGGAGTGAAGGCAGATGGTGATGTGAACTGAAGACAGTGAGAAGAGGAGTAGCTATATAGAAATGAGGTTGGTGTGAGGAAAGAGGATCAGGTGAGTGGCTAGTTAGGTATAAAGGTCAGGGGCTTGGGGGTGGGTGCAAATGGGGGTAGGGTAGGTGAGTGGAGTGAGCGAAGTGATAGGTGAACGGAGTGGAAAGAGCCACATTCCAGGTACAGGCAACTAAAAACAATCAACTGCTCTAAACTACTGGGTTCTTAGTAGTAAATCTGTTTGTCCAATAAACTACAACACTTGCTATTGTAGCTATTAGTGAGACTGCCTTGGTATTGGCAGCTGGGAGCTTAAGTACATTTTTATAGTAAGAGGGCTACGGTTAAATAGAACAATGGAAAAACTGAAACAAAATGTATTTAAGTTGGGAAGGAATTCTATAGGGAAGATTTAAAATTCAAAAGCTGTCGGGTGACCAAATTACTATAGGGACTAGAGAAAAACTATAATCCAGTACCATGTGCAAGCCACAGTAATAATACTGGAGAAGGAAAAAAAAAGTATAAAAACAAAGTTATGAACTGCAGCCTAAGTAGCTGCAGTTCATATCTCATCTACAGGAAGTTTACCGATGTCTCAACTTAGCGTTAGAAAAGAAAAAAAAAAGTTGCTCTGACTTTCTAATATTCTTTGCGTGATGTAAATAAAATCTCCGTTTAAGATGAACATCCATCAAACTGAAAAAAACATTAGCAGGTAGATAGTCTGGTGAAGATCAACTTCAGAAGCCATTCTTGGTAGAAAATACGGATTTGTTCACAAGGATACCTTATCCTTATTAAAAATAAGGCAAGCAGGTCTTTGAAGGCAATGCTTGCAGTTTAGACTCCTAACTGAACTAACTGCTACCAGGAAAGAATGTCTGCTGAGTAAGGAATTTCAATTCCACTGAGGATGCAGGGCTCAAAGAGAGACCTAGCTAATGCCTGAAAAATGATGGCAATATCTCATGTAGGAAACTGGATACCCAATTGGAGATCTGAGGAGAAAAATTATCTTCAAAAAAGCCTTGGAAATTTTTAAGAGGCAATGGAAGTTTGAGTATGGCCCATGTGAAAATTGGAAATAGTTGCTAAGTTCATTTGACGGTGGAGAAACTACAGCCCTTCCGACACAAACCTGCTAAGAAATCTAAAAAGGATGCTAATGGCGAAGAAAAGGGTCCAGACCTTTGAAGGAAGCCCATAAGACAAACCTTTTCCATTTGCTAAGATAAACCTTCACTGTGTTTGGGTATTTGAGAGGATGACAAAATATGAATGACTGGAGCAGACAGCCTGGCATCTCTCGCCACAATTACAACTGGAGAAACCATGTGGTGAATTTCAGGGCTTTTAAAACTCAGTGAAGCTGACCAAAAGGATGAATCAGAAGATGTGGATTCAGCACCAATGGACGGTATTTCAGATGAGGCCAGAGGAAGGGGAAACAAACCTGCCAGAATCAAAAGGGCACAATGAGAATTACTATTGCCTTACACCTCATAGCTTTCTGGAGAAAAATAAGTTATGTACTCACCACAGCGTTCCATTTGAGTTGTTGCTTTTCACTTGAGAGAGACTGATCTGGCACAGATCCGACTCGGCTGTATACTCCAGCATCGGATCCAAAGTCCAAGCTCCTCCCATACCCATAATGTCCCACTCTCCCTCCTCCCCTCAGATCGAGTTTGTTGCAGAACAGCACCAACCCTATATAGTATATGTGCCTATAAAACCTGGCACAACTGTCAAAAGGCCCATATACTTAAGCTAGCCAGGACAAAAGGGCTTATATGTCCCTTCAGTCCAGTCGACTACACAGCCCAGAAAAGACAGGGGGATGGAGAGGACGGTTGAAGACAAATGAAAAGCAACAACTCAGATGGACTATGATGGTAAGTACACAACTTATCTGAAGTTGTTGTTTTCATTTGATATAAAACCTGAGGGACAGAGTAATTAGGTACCAAAAAGCCTCGGAACTCCCATGAAAGGATATTCTGGAGCACGGCTGAGCCAAAAAGATGCTCTGCTCCTGAACAGAAGATCCAATTTATGAGAAATAAAGGTATGTGACAAGGACCAGGTAGCAGCAGAACAGATATCAAGAGGAACCCTGGACCAACAGGCTGCAGAAGTAGAGACTGATTTGGTGGAATGCACCTGGACATGTCAGGGTAGAGACAAACCTTTAGCTCGATTGGCCAAAGAAATACACTCTAAAATCCAGCAAGCAATTTTAACCTTAGAGACAGGCTTTTCCCAAATGAGGCTTAGAAAATGAGACAAAAAGTTGATCTAATTTACACAAGCTTTTGGTTCTATGCAGACAGAAATGCAACTGCCTGTGCACATCTAGTAAGTGCAATTTATACTCCCCTCGGTTTTGGAAATTTGTGAAGAAAACTGGCAAATTAGTGACCTGGTTAATATTCAATTCCGAAGCCACCTGATTGATCTTCAGGGGCACACTGTCTTCATGAAAAACTAGATAAAGGGGGCTGACAGATAAATCTTGATGTTCAGAAACCCTTTTGGCCAAGGTAATCGCCAGCAAAAAAGCAGTCTTCCACAATAAAAATTGCAAATCAACTGAGGCGGCTGGTTCAAACAGAGGAGAAACCAAAGCCTGCTAAACAAAGATTAGCTCCCAAGGAAGCGTGGGGTCCTTAACCAGAACCGAAGAAGAAAGGTACCTTTCAGAAAGGCCTTACAGAGTTTAGATGAAGCTAAGGAGGCCACATTTTCACCCACATGGAAATTAGAAATCGCTGCCAACTGGACCTTAAGAGTAGAGAAGGTAGCATCGTTATTAAAAATATTTGCTAAAAATTCCAAAATGGTGGAGACTGGCATTGTAAAGGGATCCAGGTCATGCTGAGAAGCCCAGATTGAAGAAGGCTTCCATCTGCTAGAGTACATCCTCCTGGTAGAAGTCTTGTGAGCAACAATCAGCATCTTTCTGAGAGGAGAAGAAAGCCCGGGAGTCCTGGCTATCAAGGAAATTGCAGCAGCCAAGCGGTGAGCTTCAAACTGACTAAATCCGGGTGAGAAACTCCTGATGGGTGAATGATCAGATCCAGCACCGGATCAAGAGTCCAGGGAGGACACACTATATGGGACGAGAATGGGGAACCAAACTTGAAAAGGCCAGAAAGTGTTAGTGAGGATTAACTGAGCTCCCCAGCCACCCAACTTTCTGAATAAACTTAGGAATTAGAGGAAGCGGAGAATACACATATAGTAGACTGGAGGGCCAAGCATGGACTACAGCGTCTCTGGGTGATTCCCCCAAAGGGGAGATCAGAGCAAAATGCTCACTACACTTCGCATTGTAAGGAGAGGCGAAGAGATTGCAGCAAGGCTGACCCCACTTTAGGATGACCTTGTCCACTACTGACAGATTCAGAGACCACTCGTAGGGCATCAGATAGATCAGCTGAGTCTGTCAGCTAGGATGTTGGACTTCCTAGAATGTGTGTTGCCACCAGAAAACAGCTGGTGGAGATCGCCCACTCCCACAATCTCATGGCCTTGCGGCAAAGGGGATAAGATATGGTTCCCCGTTTGTTGATGTACCAGACTACTGACACATGGTCTGTATGGCAATTGTCCCAAGAGGAAGAAAGGCATGGAGACCTTGCAATGCCAAAAGGACTGCCCTCATCTACAGGACACTGATATGCAGACTGGTCTCCAGAGCAGACCACGTGCCTTGGACCGTCCTTCCCATGCAATGCACCCCACCCAAGCAGGGAGGCATTGTGGTCACCGTGATCATGGGAGAGGGAAGAAAGTACACTTGTGTACACTTAACATAAATGTAGATGTTTGAGTGTATTCACTGTTGCAGTCATTACATTTGGGTAATCTGCTGGCAGGTTGCCCTCAGTCGGCCTGATTAAAAAAGTCTTGCGTCGGTTGCTGTCCCTTTCTTACATGACGTCAGGTTGTCAGAGGTATAAAACATGTAGCAGACGTCATTACATCAATTTTTCTTGCCCCAGATGTCAGGTGCTCCCCAAATGGGGAGGAAATAAAATTAAAAACATAAAAATATACCTCCAACCAAAAGCAAATACACCAAAAAGGCTTTTAAGAATAGTAACTGAAAGTAGAGGTATAGTCAGAAAAAAACAGGGGGCTTGGAGGGAGGGTAACCAGGACTGAAACAGTTAATACACTCTAACATCTAAATTTATGGTAAGTGTACACAACTGTACTATGTTCTTCGTGTTTCACTGTTGCAGTCATTACATTTGGGTAGATTCCCAAAGCTATGGTTGGGAGGAGGAATTTATACAGCATTAGGACCAGCTATAAGGCCCTGTAAGACAGCAAGCCAGCTCTGGATTGAGAAAATTGGTAAATGATGATGCTTGGTGAAAGTATGTACAGAAATCCAGGTAGCAGCTTCTACAATATCTCTGGTAGGAACAGCTCTGATAAAGGCTGCAGAAGTAGATGCAGCCCTGGTGGAGTGAGATCTGATCCCCTGGAGGATAGGTTTTCCATGTTGCTTATAGCAGAAATGATTACAATGGTTTATCCATTTAGAAATGGTTTGTTTTGAAACAGCCTCCCCCCCCCCCGTGCCCCAGCAGCAAATGCTACTAGCAACTGATTAGATTTTCTTCAAAATTTAGTTCTGTCCAAGTAGAATGTTAAGTTGTCTGTGCACGTCCAAGGAATGCAGAATCCGTTCCCCTTTGCTCTGTGGATTGGGAAAGAAGGTTGGGAAATGAATGGACTCAGACAAGCTCCTCTTGGTCCTGCAGAGTGGTCCTAGCTACAGAGAACTCAGAAAAGCGACTACTTTCTTGATTTAAGTATCTTTGCTGTTTTTTTTACTTGACATACCTTCTCTAGCTTACCTTAAACAAGCTTAAACTGTTTTTTAGCTGTTTGTTGCATTATTTAATATCTGCACTTAAAGTTACATTTTAGTCGAAAATTGGTCGAAAGTTTGTTTGTTTAATTTAACTGTTGAGGCTGCCCACTAAAGTGTGCTAGCCTGTGTAACTGATTTACTACTGTTTCTGCATTTTCTGTGTGTTTTCTATCTAAAAACAAAAAAAACAAAAAAATAATCCTTGTTTTCCCGCCTCTCCTCGACTAGTTTAGACCAGTTTACAGGCTTTGCTGTATTCTGGGCTGTGGTGTAGTTCCTGTGTTGTCCATTACCTTACTTGGATAGAAGGAAGTTTCTTTGCTCACCAGTGGGAGTGGGGAGCCTTGAGCAGCCTACCTGTCCCTGTAGGAAGTGACCTCAGCACAAGAGCTGTAGTAATTGGTTGTTTTGGACCATTTCTAGCTTTTTTGAAGTTCCCTGTTTAAAATTCGCGATTGTGCGCATAGTGCAGCGCCGGTTAAACTTCTTCTGGCTCCGCCAAGTCTGCTCTTCAAATTTTCCCTTAAGGAAGCTCTACTCTCAGTATAATCAGACTACTCGCTATATTATAAGCCTAGCACTTGTTCTCAAAACTTCTCTTCTAAGTAAGCACTCTCATACTAAAGTAAGCACTACATCCACCTACCACCCCTGTGAATATCCACTTCCCTCTTAAAGGCACAGCACTCCCTTATACTGTTCTAGCATGTCGAGTGGTAGATTACTGGCATCCTCTCCAGTTCAGCTGGTTAATCTGGGAATCTTGAGACAATGCTACAATTGTCTCATGTACACAGACAACCCTCTCCTCCTCCCAACAAACACAAATACATGTGAGAGATGCAACTATATAGCCAAGCTGGAGGCTGAACTCTCTCAACTCAGGGCTGGCATGACCAGACAGGAGGAGATGGTAACCACACGCACAACAAACCCAGTCCCACATAGACCTACCACAACTGCAAACCAAACACATAAAAACACAAAGACATACTCGGAGGCTCTAATAAAAAACTTACCAAAACAACAGAGGCTCCCAAAGCAGAAATCCAAAAATCCACCACCTCAAAACAAAACACATGCAACACATACTTCATAAATCAGTGTGTCAAACAATCACAGCCCTTAAGGCCAAACACCATGCCTGATACACTAGTAATAGGTGACTCTCTAGTCAGACACACTGATGTCCCGCTTAACAGGCTGAACAAGGAGAAGGTGACTGTGAGCTGCCTATCGGGAGCTAGGATCCGCCACATAACACACGCACTCAGGTCACTCCAAAGCAAGTACAAATATGACTCCGTCATTGTCCATGCTGGCGTGAATGACCTGAGACGTACCTCCCTGGACTACATGAAGAGAGACAGAGAAGCTCTTTGATTATGTAGCCCAGGCTGGTATGACCCTGACCCTGAGCAGCATCTTGCCATCACCAAGAATGATGCCACAATACAAAGACAAGATGATCAGCTTTAATAATTGGCTCAAGTATTGGTGTCATTCTAAGGGGATCCAATGTCTGTCTGCTTGGGATGACATGTTGGGCAAGCCACGCTGCTTCGCAAGGGACGGCTTGCACCTGTCACCACTGGGCTTCCGGATATTGGCTAAGGCTCTTGCCACCCCCATAGTGCCTTTTTTAGGCAAGGCTCAAAAGACAAACCCACCTCCTTAGAAAACAAAAATGGAAAAAAACTAAGGGTAATGCTGCTCAACGCCAGAAGTCTAAATCTCAAGATGCAGGCACTCGAGGCACTCCTCAGTATGGAGAACATCGATGTCTGTGCAGTAACTGAAACCTGGTTCAAGGCTCCTGAGAGCACCCAGCGCTACCAGGCTATACCTCGTATCATGCTTTTCGGCCCCAAAACCCGGGCCAAACCACAAAGGGAGGGGGAGTGTCCATATTCATCAAGGACACCCACACCTCCAGGTTAGTAGCAACACATGAAGCATCGGAGACCATACAGGTGCAACTAACCATAGGCAAAACTGCTATACAACTCCCAATCTCAGGAATCCCACTCAGCCTTCCTGAAGACATTGGAGGATATGAATGTATCACAAAACACCATCATACTGGGAGACTTCAACTACCCTAACATAGATTGGGTACATTATTCTAGCCCTAACACCCTAGCCCAAAGGTTCCTGGAATTCATAAATTCAAATGCACTGGAACAACTAGTCACCTCTCCCACTAGGGGAGATAATATACTAGACCTGATCATCACAAACATGGGGACAAAATGCTCCACACCGGAGGTATACCCCTCACTAGTGAGATCTGACCACAAACTAATCACCCTGGATATACATATCCCACCTCCACCCCCAGCACAAAAGACCACAGTGAAAAACTTCTCAAAAGCAGACTTCACTCTTCTTAAGACTGAGATGGTATCCTTTAAGCCCACTGGGCCAGTGGATACCACATCCCACAATGCTGAATCCTTCACAAATGCTTTCTATGGACATCTCCAAGAATACATGGATCATGCAATTCCAAATAAATCCAAGACCCTCTCCACCAAAGGCAAGTGTCCTGTCTGGTGGATCTCAGCCATTAACAAATTGTATAACAAAAGAAGGAAGTTACTGCACGACAGAGCAAAATCCCATAAAGGGAAGACATCTCTGATCAACACTAGCAGAAAACTACGTTCTCTCATAAAAACATCCAAGGCCAACTTTGAGAGAAAAATCGCTAAGGACACTAAAGATAACCACAAAGCCTTCTTCAGCTATGTTAGAAACCTGGGCGGAAACCCACAGATATGCTCAGAGTTAGTTCACAACAAAAAATACATTGAACCCACAGATATTGCCAACATTCTGGCTGACAGGTTCAGTGAAAATTTCTCCCCTCCCTCACCCCCAAAAGAAGAAATACTTATCACAGCTGAATGTAATCTCCCTGTCATCTCAGATGTCCAGGTGAGAGCCGCCCTCAGCAAAGCTAAAAACACAGCATCAATGGGACCGGAGGGTATCCCGGATTGTGTGCTATGTGAACTCCAAGAGGAGCTAAACCCGCACATAAAAATGCTATTTAACCTTAGCCTTACTACAGAATATGTACCTGAACACTGGCGTACAGCAACAGTGGTCCCACTCCACAAAGGGGGTACCCTCTACAGACCCTGGGAACTACCACCCCATAAGCTTAACCAGCCTGGTCTGCAAAGCTATGGAAAGAATCATTATGGAACTCATAAACAGAGACATTGGGGACCTACAGACACTTGACCCCACCTAGTTCGGCTTTGTAAAGGGCAGATCCTGCCTTTTGAACCTAGTTGACTTTTTCGAAACAGTCACTAGAGCCATTGATGAGGGCAAAGCAGTCCATACAGCCTACCTGGGCTTGGCTAAGGCCTTCGACACAATACCCCACTCAGGCATCATAGATAAGCTCAACAGCTTAAATGTAAACCCTTATGTCACTAGATGGGTTGCAAACTGGCTAAAGGACAGAACCCATAAAGTTAAAATCGCTGGAGCAATGTCAGACTCAAAGCCAGTCACAAGTGGTGTCCGACAGGGATCTGTCCTGGGACCCTTCTTGTTCGGCATTTATTTCTCAGATGTTAAAGCAAACGTGGGAGGGTTGTGGCTGACAAAGTTCGCAGATGACTGCAAACTAGGCGCCATAGTCAATACACCAGCAGACACATACATCCTACAAAAAGGCCTCTCAGAAACGGACAACTGGTGCCGAAGTCATGGCCTTAAACCAAATGCCAAAACATGTATAGTCATCCCCTTTGGGAAAAACAAAGTACCCACAAATTATCACATAGACAGCAACCCACTGAGTATGGAAAAAGTAATCGGAGACCTAGGGACTCAAGTCGACAGCGACCACTCATTTGACACCCACGTTGCCAAAGTGGTTAGAAAGACATTCTACCTTGCACACCTTATCATGAAGGGATTCACATCCAGATCCAAGGATGTCATTGTACCCCTATACTCCTCCCTCATCAGACCCATGATTGAGTACAATGCCCCACTTGGTATGTACCTCACCCGGCATTTGCAACAGCTGGAGAGACCACAAAAGTACCTCACCAAGGGGATCAAGGGTCTCCAACATAGGTCTTATTCTGCCAGACTAAAGAAACTCCAGCTCTATTCAGTAGCATACTGCCTGCTCAGAGGTGAGTTGTGCCTGACGTACAAGGCAATGTCCAATCAGGAAGTGATGGACATGCTCCACCTCAAAAAATCCAAATCCATCAGAACCACGAGAGCTAAAGACTTAAACCTCGGCACAAGTATGAATAGGACATGCTGGAGGGATAGATTCATAACCCAGAGGCTTCCCATGCTCTGGAACAGAATCCCAGTTCATGTTAGGCAGAGCCCCTCACTGACTCTATTCAAGAGAAATCTTGATGAGTGGATGGGAGATCGTAAGTTTACCCCAGGGGTCACCTCTGTGTCACTACTAGACAGGGGCACAGTAAACTAATTCTATTATATAAGGGGACCTTCACTGTGTCACTACTAGACAGAGGCACAGTATTCTAAATCTATTCTGTACATTTTTGTACCATTTCATGGGGTGGCGAAAGCCACATCACTATGGCTAGGCTTACAAATGCCCCAGGGCAGATAGCCTAGTACTAAACTATAAAGAGCCACAGTGGAAATCACCTTGGGAATGAAGGATGGATTTGGTCCTCAGAGATACCCTGTCCGCATGAAAGATGATGAAAGGCTCCACTGCCATAAGGGCCTGCAATTCAGATATCCTTCTAGCTGAAGTGATTGCTAAAAGGAAGGCTGTTTTTCAAGAAAGAAATTTTAAGTCTGCAGGAGCAGCAGGTTCGAAAGGAGGTAGAGTGAGTTTCTCCAAAACAAAGTTAAGGTCCCAGGCAGAGGTAGGAGCTCTCCTGGGTGGTCTCCAGTTCTTTGCCCCTCTGAGATACTGCTTGAGCAGAGGATGAGGAAAGAGAGGTGGTTCTGTGTTACAGTGAGCTGAAATAGCTTAAGCATGGATTTTAATATAGAGGAAAAAGACAGGCCCTTGTGAAGCATCTCAGTTAAGTATTGCAAAATTTGAGGTAAATTGGGCGCTGCTGTGCTCATCCCTAAAGACTGGTTCCAAACACAGAATCTTTTCCATTTGTCAGCATAATATTTTCTAGTACTAGGTCTTCTCGCCTCCAAGATGACATCCATCACAGGTTTGCTGAGGGATGCTAAGGGTGAATTTAAGTGATTAACCAAGTTGCAAGGTTCAATGTTGGAAGCTGATGGTGCCGAATTTGGTTCTCCTGCTGAGACAGCAAGGAAGGTGTCAGGCAGGTGCCATGGAGATATCTGTGACACATTGCGCAGGAGCGGGTACCAGTGTTGGCGTGGCCAGTCTGGAGTAATCAAAATCATTCTTGGTTTGTACTGTTTGACTTTTAGAAGAACTTTGCAGAGTAGAGGCAAAGGGGGAAAGGCGTAGAGTGATGGGTTTTTCCAACTAAAAGACAGGGCATCCACTTTCCAGGCTTTTTTGTGGAGTGTCCTTGTGCAAAATCTGTCCAACTGGTAGTTCAGGGGGGAGGCAACTAGATCTATGTCTGGGCTCCCCCGTGTGCTTGTCAACATGTTGAAAATCCATGGTTCCAGTTTCCACTCATGTGGGTCCATGAGATTTCTGCTTAGTCTGTCTGCCAGTGTATTCAATTCTCCTGGCAGGAATTGAGCTTGTAGGTGCACTTGGTAGCTCAAGGACGTGTTCCACAATGCCATGGCTAGTCTGCAGAGGGGGTAAAAATGTGTATCCTCCTACTTGTTTATGTACCACATAACCGTAGTGTTGTCTGTCTTCACCATTAGTTGTCCTGGAAGAATGTAGTCCTTGAAGGCTGTCACAGCATTCTGTACAGCTAACATTTCTTTTTGATTGATATATAGGTGCCTTTGATTTGGGTTCCATTTGCCCTGAACGCACCTCTGCCAGGTGAGCCCACCATGCATAATCTTATGCATCTGTAGTTAGGGTTTGGGTGGCAGGGGCTAGTGTGAATGGTAGTCCCTTGTTTTGGTGGCAGGTTTGTGCCCACCATAGGAACTCCATGCGTAGGCAAGGTACAATAGGAATCTTTTTTTCCAGGCTGTGAATGTTGACTCCATAGACTTTTTAAGTACCACTGTAGTTTCCTCATATGCAGTCTTGCATATGGAATTAGAAGAATGCAGGAGGCCATGAACCCCAGGGCTTGCAGTATTTGTCTTGCAGATAGCAGGGTTTTTGTGGCCACTTGTTTGAATTTGCTTCTCTGGCGTGAGGAAAGCCATCTGAGCAGTTGTATTCAAGCTTGCACCCAGGTGAATGTAATCTGTTGAGAGGGTACCAGTTGTGATTTCTTTTCGTTTATGGTGTACCCCAGACAAGTGAGAACCTTTTTAACAAACGCCAGAAGATTTAGAAGAGTGCCCTGGTTTTCTGGCTGAATTAGACAATCACCCAGGTATGGATATATTTGAATATTTCTTTGTCTGCAAAATGCAGTTACTGGAGCCAGGCACTTAGTGAATACCCTGGGCACAGTAGACAAGACAAACGGCAGTGCAGAGAACTGATCATGCAAGTAGCCTGCTTTGAGGCATAGGTATCTTCTGCAAGATTCCCTGATTGGGATGTGCAAGTATGCTTCTTTTAAATCTAGAGTTGCCAACCAGGCATCTTTGCCTAGCATAGCAGGTAACTGGTGAAGAGTCAGCATCTAGAATTTTGGAATGTCTAGAAAGGTATTGAGTAGAAAGGTCTAGAATTGGACACCATGATTTGTCTTTTCTAGGTACCAGGAAAAAGCCTGAAATAGAAACCTTGTCCCTTTTCCTGTTCTGCCACCAGTTGAATAGCCACCATGTTTAAGAGGGAAAGTACTTGTTTTTGAGCCTCTGACCACTGATTTGGGGCAGGTCTGGCCACCCGCTTGGTGTTGGCAACGTGTGGAAGTGAAATCTGTATCCCGGGGACACTATATTTAAAACCCATTTGTCCTGGGTAATGAGTTCCCAATTATTTGCATGAAGAGCAATCTTTCCCCCCAAAGGGGCAGTCAGTTAATAAGTGCCTGGAAATTTTAAAAGTAAGTCATTGAGACAGTTTACCATAGGGGGGAGCCTTATTCTCAGATTTGGAAGTGGAGGCCCCCCACTGCTTAGTTCTGTGTGTCCCCTGCGACTGAAACCTAGGGTTTTTGCTGTGTCTGGGTTTGGCTTGAGAAGACCTGGAAGGGGCTGGAAAGGACCAATTCTTAGAGGGCCAGTTCCTACTAAATCTAGGAGGCTGAACTTGTAAAAAAATCTTTAACAATTTGCATAGATTTAGCTTTATCTTCCATCTTTTTAAGAACTTTCTCAGCCTTGTTGCCAAACAGACGGTCCTGATTTAAAGGAGCATCCAACAATTTAGCTTTAACATGATCAGGCAAAGACTGCTCCTTAAGCCAAGCATGCCTTCTGAGCACAGACCCAGTAACAGCAGCCCTGCAAGAGGCCTCTAATGAATCAAAACCACATTGCAAAGTATGTTTTCCAACTTGTTCAGCAGAATAAATAAATCGTGTAAATCTATTTTCCACACAGTCAGAAATCAACATCATTTTCTGTTTAAGCAGTCCAATAATATGCTGTTGATATTTTAACATATGAAATTGGCAGTTTAAAGCCCTGACTGCCAAGGTTGCAGAAGTATAAACCTTTTTACTCCATCTATCCAGCGCCCTGGAGTCTATCAGAAGAGGTAGGATTTTTAGCAGTAGTAGCCTTAATGCCCTTAGGCCCCTGAGAAATGGTTTCAGGATCTGCAACAGGATTTTTGAAAAGGAACTTGTGAGACTCAGGAACCCTGTAGTATCTGTCAGGTTTACTAGGAGCTGGAGGCAGGGAATCAGGGGCCATACTGGACTCCGAAAACACATCAACAATGTCTAGTATAAGAGGTATAGCCAAAGGCCTATGCTGAGGTAAAAATCAGAAAATCCCTAAGCCTCTTTTTTGAATCAGAGAATTCCTGACTTTCCCAGTGGAAATGCTCCATTAAGGTATGGAAAGTTTCACCAAAAGAAAAATCATCAGGGGGGGAAGCAGAGGGAATGGAATCCTCTGCACCAAAATCCTCATAAGTAGGTATGGACAAATCCAGGTCATTAGAAGAGTCAGAAGAAACAGAGTCCTGATCAGAAGATTCATAGTCAAGCTCAAGCCTAGGCCTCATAGAAGGGGGGGGGGGGTTGACTACCCCTGATTAGAGTAATTAGATCTTCAGCCATTTTGATCATTTGTTTTTTAGGCATAGGGGCCTGAACATGTGGCCTGGACGTCGGTTTTTTTGACATAGATCGAGATTTAGGCCTTAGTACTGAAGGTGGAGTTGGTTTAATATGCAAGTCTGTAAGCCTGAATACACCCTCAGAAGCCGGTGCCTGTACAGTGGCTCCGGACCCATCCAAGGTAGAGACATCCGTGGGTTCCATAGGTGAGGCATCTCGCGGCATACCGAACTCTGAATGGGTCTCAGTAGAGGCCTGCGAGTCAGAAGCAGCGGGTATCACGGGCTGCAAAAGCGTCTCACTGAGTACCGGTGAACTGGCAATTGGCTTAGGAGAAGCATCGTTGGCAATTTTGAACCTAGACGGCCTGTGTCTGTCTTTATCTTTGCGTTTTTTTTTAAATCCTGGTAGTCGGAAGGCTAACTGATGTAATTTCTGGATAATTAAACTGAGAACCGAAATATTTAGAGGCAAAAATGTAACGACGACAGATACAGCGCTGATTAAATAAAGCACAAAACCAAGAGCAAGGTATGTCGTGGTCAGGGCCTAGGCAAGGAATACAGTACAGATGAAAATCTGTATGAGGTATTTGCTTTCCACAAGTAATGCAATTATTAACTTTCACTGACATCGGAAAGGAGCAAGAAAAAGTTTTCCCAATGGGGTACTTAGCTTTAAGTTGAAAACTTCGGTTCTGCAACTCGAAAACAAAATTTTCAGAGTCGGTCGACCAGCACTTGTGAACTGCTTCTGCTTTGGGCACCGCACGGCAAGAAAGACTGATGTAATGACGTCGGCAGCATGTTTAATACCCCTGACGACCTGACGTCATGGAAGAAGGGACAGCAACTGACGCAGGACCCAAGACTTTGTTAATCAGGCCGACTGAGGGCAACCTTCCAGCAGATTACCCAAATGTAATAACTGCAACAGTGAAACACGAAGAACATCAAACTGGCAACCCAAAAGGTAGTCTGTGGGGAGTAGAGCCACCAAAGAAGGGAGTCCCTGCAAACATGAGACAGTTGAACAGGATGTGACAACGGAAGGTCTAGCAAGGATCACTGAACAGCTAAGATCCATTAAAGGACCCTCACATGGACGCGTGCAGTTGGAATAAGGGTGATTGTGGCTGTCATGGACCCTAACACCCGAAGAACCAAGCCCACCACGGGAGACTGGGCTTAAAGAATGTACTGTACATGATTGTCTGGAGGCAGGAGCACCTTGCCCTATGTAGTGTCTAAGTGAGCACCTATGAAACACAACACCTGAACTGGAGCTCGGTGAGACTTGTTGAGATTTACTCTAACACAGAGGGATGAGGCTATATAGAGATGATAATCCCTGGCCTGAGTTAGTCGATGCCTGGAAAGAGCAGAGAGGAGCCAATTGTCCAGGTAGGTAAAGACCTGAAATCCCTGCAACCGCAGGTGAGCTACCACCACCGATATCACTTTGGCAAACTTCCGGGGGGCAGTGTCTGCAGGAAGGGCAGAATGAACTCAAGGGTGACCACCTGAAACTTCGCCTTGGCAATGGACAGCTTCAGGGTTGAAAGATCTGGGATGGGTCTTAAGTTCCCCATTTTCTTTGACACCAAAAAAAACCTGGAATAAATGCCTGGGATGGGCTGGATGACTCGTTTTTCGAGCAGCCTGGCGATTTCTACAGCTGCCTGCTCCTATTGACTCGGTGGAATGTCCGGGAGGTGCTTCGGTGGAGAGGGAGGATAATGAAAGGGGATAGAGTAACCTCTGAATATGATCTGCAGCACCCAACGATCGATCATAATGGACTCCCAAGTCTGTTGGGTGCAGCAATAGAACCCCCCCCCCCGACTGCGTCCAGAGACTAGCAGTTGGGAAATCCCTCAGGATTGCTGAAGGGTCTGTCCAAGAAAGAATCCAGAGACCCCTGGTTCTTCGAACCCCCTCTGCTACGAGGGTGGCATGTGTCATATCCCCCTCTGCCCTGGGGAAGACTAATCCTGGGTAGTACCCTGAGACTTCCAAAACCACAGCTTCTTGATCCCATGCTGGTTCCTTGAAAATAATCTTTCTGGAGTGGAGAAGTGGATCCTGACGGCAGAGAAGGTCTTCCAATCCTTCTCACTCTGTGTTAATGCGTCACAAACTGTTTTTCCAATCTTTGGAAGCGTTTGTGAAAGATGCCTTGAAGGGCTCCCAAAAAGCACAAAACCAGAGCCAGGTGTGATGCCGTACTGCCACACCTGTCCCAGCAGCCCTAAAGGTACCCTCAGTAGCATGAGAAAGTAGCCTCATGGAAGTGTTTGAAATAGCAGTAAGGGTGGCCATGCGGGAGGAGAAGACATTCTTCTTCTCTGCCAACATGGAATATGGGGCAGACTCCGTAACCTCTTTGATCAGGGGCCTCTGCAGTCTGATTACATGTGCCAAATAATACAGCGCACATAAGGCAAATGTGGTTGAAGCGTAGGTCCGCTTCCCAAAACGATCGATCACCTCAGACTCCCTGTCTGCAGGGCGGATTGAGAAGCTCTCCTGAGCCAGCTTCTTCTTAGTGGCAGCCGCAATAATCCATGGCATCGACTGGGGACCCCTCGGACCACAGGGGCTTGTCTGACGGGGTGCTAAGCATCTTGTCTGGGGGATGGGCTCAACCGTGTCTGGTTTCATCCATGCCCTACTGGAGATGAGCTCCACTAACAGATCCACGGGGGGGGGGGGGGTGCACCCACAAGGTCCTGTGCCAAACGCCTCCAGAAATACTGACTTGTTAGGGTTGGGCTTGAGGGTAGACCACCCACCATGTTGGCGAAGGATCTCTATGATGTCCCCAAAGGAGACATCCTCCAGGGGGTGATCAAAAGAGTCTGCATCATCAGTGAGGGACTCCGGAGGGGAGTCCAAGTGCCTCTTCTTGCATGTATGCTTCTGAGGGGGCTCCTCAGAGAGGGAACTCCAGGGAGGACTCACGCTTCGGGGAGTTCCTGGACTAGAACCTCCTGGGGCTAACTGGCAGCAGGCTGTCCATGAGGGGGCAGGATGGAAGACTCTGGCCCAGAAGAGACAGAGCCAGGGTGGAATCCGTGGATGTGTGTGTCAAGGCTCTCAAAGGAGCAGAGAGGACACTCCACCACCTGAAACGCCAAAGGTGAGAGAAACCCAGAAGGCAGACCAGCCAGGGCTGAGGTTGACTGTCCACTGCACCGAGGAGGGAGTCTGAGCCGAGCCTCCCATCAACGATGCCTCAAGGGGAAGGGATGACTCAAAGTCTCGTAGTCAAAGCCATCCCCTCGGATCCAACACCAATGTTATGGCTCCGAGAGTCAGTCCACTCCAAAAAAGTCAGTTGAACCACTCAAGGCAACAGTTGAGGCTGAGGTATCAGGGACCACTGGCGCCAACCCCTCAACACCAGGGAACCTCAGACCCAAGGGCTCCAAAACCAAAGGTTGGATGGGAGGAGGAGAGAGAGGCAGGAAAGCGGAGTGCGTGCTCCCGGACTTGAAGGGGGATGGTGCAGGCAAGACTCCAAGCTTAATCCAGGCTCAAAGAAACATCATCCTGTACACCTCGGCCTTGGACAGGCTCCAAGTGGATCGGACTGAAGAAGCCACTGACCCCGGCCTGGAATGATGCTTGAGGAGAGGTAGAGGCTGGGTCTGAGCCCAAGAGGTCTCTGGCTCCAAGGAGAAGCGTGGAGACCAGAACAGAGGAGAAGTCTGTCCAGGATCTGGCTGGGACTTGACAGGCTCAGCCGAAGAAGAGCATTCCGGACACCTTTTCCTAGGCTGATCCCGCTCTTTCAAATGGGCCTTCTCTCCATTCCCAAACTTCTTAGCGGAAGTTTGGGTTCCAGAAGGTTACATGAGAAAAGATGGAAAGGTGTATAGGAGATCCAAGGGCCAACTGTATGCTAGTGTATCCCTCTGACTGTTCTTGTGGTGGAAATTGGGGGAAGTAGCTGCTGTATTTGTTGCTTAAAATGAGATGTGAAAAGGTTGAAGCAAGGTTGGCCCCCGTAACTGAAAAGCACTGTTATCACTGACTGACTAAGGGTGCCACTCGTAGCATTAGAGCAGACCTACTTAGCTTGTACAATAGAACATTGAAAGCAATAAAGATCTGCATTGCAACCAGAAAGCATTGGAAAGAAATTGCCCACTGCCACATACTTATGCTTTATAGCACAACGGGAACAAACGGGCTCCTCATTGCTTGATGATGTACCAGACTAACTCCATGTTGTCAGTCTGGATAGCTATTTGTACGGCGCAGTGGTAGCCTTGTCTCCTCACAGCAAGAGGTTCTCCGGTTCGATTCTTGGCTGGAGTGCCTTGTGTGTGGAGTCGGCATGTCCTCCCTGCATTCATGTGCGTTTCCTCCGGGTGCTCCGGTTTGCTCCCATGTTATGAATATATGCGTCTGGAGCATCTCTCCCCAGGTCGCCGCTGAAAACTGGCTTTGTTCCAAGTCGGACTTTCCAGTAAACAAATGTTAAATAAATAAATAAATATCACACCCTCTGGAGGGGAGTCCTAAAATACCTGCAATGCCAGGAGACTGTCCTCATCTCCAAGACATTGATGTTAAGAATAGCCTCCATCATCAACCTTGTACCAACTTCGCTTCTTAATGTTCCCTCAATCCATAAGGAAAGAATCCATGGTTCAGTGACCATTGTGGGTAAAAGGGTGAATGGTAGACCCCATGTTACTATCAGTGAGGTCGACCACCAACAGATATGGTTTCTGCATACTGGTGTGAGATGTACTGGAGGGGTTGATAAATAATTGTTTACTGTATGTAAAGTGTCTACTGGAGGACTCGTGTAAAATCTTACCCGAGATACTTGTGTGATCAATGCAGCTATAGAACCCCATAACTGTGCAAGTATTGCTAGAGAGCTGGGATGGGAAAAGACCTCTGCAGCTATCTGACCGAGAATTCTGGATTGAGGAAGTCTGGCTATTTGAGTAGTTAAGTCCAGGTGGCATCTTATGAACTCTTGTCAGTAGTGGTGCCAACTGGCTTTTGGCAAGATTGAACATAACTGCCAAATTTGGGGCTAGATGAAACAAGAAATCCCTGCACTGAATTAATAGATCCCTGTTGGATGCAGTGAACAGTCAATCGTCCATGTAGGGGAAACACCTGGAACCCTTGCAGCTTGAGATACACTGCCATAACTTCCATTCAATTTGATGAACACCGTGGGGGCAAAGGTGAGACCAAAGGGCAGTGTTCTAAATTGAAAATGATTGGTTTCCAGTCAGAAATGAAGAAATCTCCTGGACTACCTTTCTATCTTGATATGACAGCAGGTATCTTGGAAATCCAGTGAGCACATCCAGTCATCCTTCCTCAGAAGGGGTTTAAGACTGAACTGTGACCATCTGGAACTTGGTTTCACAAACTGGGGAGGTTTAAAACACTTATCTTACCACTGGATACGCAGCCCTCAAATTTAGATATTTATTCTTCAAGCAGCAAACAAGATTTAAGGTAATCTGGGGACCAGAGGGAATTATGGATAGAGGAGGAGTCAGCGGCCTGGATCCAAGCACTTGAAATA
Organism: Protopterus annectens; assembly: GCF_019279795.1. Lineage (NCBI taxonomy): Eukaryota > Metazoa > Chordata > Ceratodontiformes > Protopteridae > Protopterus > Protopterus annectens. The sequence continues at coordinate 754,812,375 of NC_056747.1, read as the reverse complement.
AGTGCAGCGGTCAGTTCCGGTAACCCAACTGTTGAGTCGAATAGAAAATACACTGGCTGCAGCACTTATGAAAAACCAAAACTAAGAGGCAAAGTGAAAAGCACTCATGGGAAAACATGAATACATGTTGAAAAAAACACTGACACCCCCCACCTATAAAATACATTTGTATGATGTACTCATCATACACCAGCTCGTCAAGACTTTGCAGCACGAATATGAACTTATGCTAAAAGGTGCTGGATTATCACTAGTGACTTTTTTCCAATAAGACTACAACATATTCTCCATGTTCACTCAGTCGCAATTCTCCCTACTACAACTCTGCTTTCAAAGCAACACAAAAAGGTATAAACAGAGTTTTCAGGTAATTAAAAATGAATGGGTCAAAGAAGCCAGACTGATGACCTAAACATCAATTCAGTGGCTTAGAAGGATAAAAAGTGGTGTAGAAAAAGAGTAACGAAACTATGAAGTGTTCAACTGTCACTACCACATATAAAAAGAAGTTATGCACTCACCATAACGTTCCATGTGAGTTGTTCATATCGCCTTCATTCTTACTGTTGGGTTCGAAACCAATCCTCTGCTCCAACTTGGCCAACTGCAAAAGCTAAAGGTCTTCAACCAGCTCGAGGCCAACTCCCGATCCCATGATGCACCCTGATCTTCCCTCAGATATTGTTTGCCGTCTGACTACCTAGTAGTATAAATATGCCACTCAGAAAGCTGGATAAGAGACAATTGCACCATATAAGAAAGGTGACGGACCTCAAGTAGACTAATGGGGGATGGAGGGTGGGACATAGGAATGAATGTGAGATGAACAACTCACATGGAATGTTATGGTGAGTACATAACTTCTTTATGTGAAGTTGTTCTATCTCGCCGTTCATTCTTACTGATGGGTAGCAACCCAAGCACCATCTTTCTCAAGTGGCTCACAGGAGAATAGTCCTCAGCACTTTGGAACCAAAAGAGATCCTGTTCCTGGAGGCTTTGTCTATTGTCATGAGTGATAAAGGTATGAGGTCTTGACCAGGTAAGCTGCTGCACAAACAGAATCTAACGGTAACCTTGCAGAAAAGGCTAATGAGGTTGAAACAGCTGTAGTAGAGTGGGCCTTTATATTTTGTTGCAAGGGAGCATTCTCTGAATTATAAATGAAGGAAGTGCATTCTGATAGCCATCTTGACAAGGTTACTTTTGTCACTGGGGCACCCTTTTTTGACTCTGAAAAGGAAACAAAGAGCTGATCCGTTGATCTGAATTGTTTCGTTCTATCTAGATAAAATCATTGTCTATGAACATCAGGTTTGTGCGGCATGTGCTCCATCCTATTTGTGTACTGAGGAAAGAAAACTGGCAACTCAATGGACTGGTTGAGATTTGTCTCTGAACAAACTTATGGTAAAAAGGATGGATTAGTTCTGAGACAAATTCTGTCATTATGGAAAATCAGATAAGGTGGGTTTGATGGTTAAGGCCTGCAACTCAGAAATCCTCAGAGCAGAAGTAATGGCCATCAGAAAAATAGTCTTCAATTTAAAGGAATTTCAAAGGACAGGTCGAGGCTGGTTCGAAAGGAGGTGATATGATTATGGAAAGAACAAAATTTAGATTCCATGGCATAACTGGAGCTTTGATTGGTGGCCTTAAATGAATGGCACCTTGAAGAAAGGCTTTAGCGAGTTGATGCGACATGACATTGGAGCCTTGCAAGCCAAGATGAAAGTTTGAGTTAGAAATTCCAGTATGGATGGGATCGGAGCTAGATAAGGATCAACATCATTCTGAGATGCCCATAAAGAAAATCTCTTCCATTTGCCAAGATATAACTTTCTGGTGCATGATTTATGAGAGGATGTTATAATATGTTGGGTCTCAGAAGACAAGTTGTAAATCCTGGCTGCTCCAATTCCCACAATAGCCAATCTGTCAGTTTGAGGGAATGAAGAGAGGGATGAAGAGCCACCGATGAATGGGTCAACAGGTCTGGAACTGGGTCAAGGATCCAGGGTTCTTCCAAGAGATAAGGCTAGAGGAAGGGGAACCAAATTTGCCGAGGCTAGTAAGGGGCTATTAGGATAATGGTCCTTCCCAGAAGTTTTGCTTTCTGTAATACTTTGGAAATCAGAGGGAAGGGAGAAAATGCATAAAGGAGACCCAGGGGCCAAATGTGCACTAGTGCATCCCTTGGGGCATCCCCTGGCAGGGGAATCAGGGCAAAGTAGCTGCTGCATTTCGTGTTTGTTGGGGTTGCAAATAGATCACAGCAAGGCTGGCCCCACCTGCAAAATATCCTTTCCGCTACTTGCTGCTTTAGGGACCACTTGTGAGGCAGTAAAATTGCCCTGCTTAGCCCGTTTTCTATCACATTGGATTTCCCCGGGATGTGCGTTATCAGAAATTGCTGGGAGGAGATTGCCCACTGTCATACTCTCATGGCCTCTCAACACAAGGGGTAAGATTTGGTCCCTCCTTGTTTGTTGATGTACCAGACCACCGACATGTTCCCAGAGGTAGAGAGTCTTGAAAGGACTGCAACGCTAGAAGTACCGCTCTTATCTCTAGAACATTTATGTGCAGATGAGCCTTGTGTTTCTTCCATGTGCCTTGGGCTGTTCTTCCCTGACAATGCCCCCCCAACCAATCAAGGAAGTGTCCGTGGTCACCATGGCTATAGGATTGGGTAGAATGAATGGACGTCCCCAAGATACATGTTGAGACGTCAGCCACCACTGAAGGTCCTTCTTGCACATATTCATTATGATAAATTGGTGTGACAATGGAAGTTCCCGAAAGGACCATTGAGAGAATAGGAGGCATTGTAGAACTCGCATGTGCATTCAAGCAAGGGGGATGGCAATGACTGCTGCCATTGATCCTATCAATTTGAGTACCATTGAGACTGGGGCTTTTTTCCTTTGAAGCAGATTTAATATTTGTTTTCATAAGACAAATTCTTTCTGGCGGCAGAGTTAATGTCACTGAAACTGTGTTTAGTTCTGCTCCTATAAAGACAGTCTTCTGCGATGGCAATAAGGCAGATTTTTCTGAGTTGATTGGTAATCCCCAATTGATTGCAGAGATTTAAGGTTGTGTCCCTCGCATGAATAAGTTGATGCTTGGTGGTGGCAGTGAGGAGCCAGTCATCTAGATATGGAAACACCTGGAATCTCAACCATCTCAGGTGAGCGGTGACTACTGCCATACATTTAAACACACTGCCCTTTGATCTCAATACAGCCCCCAGTGTGTGAAACTGATATTGGCTGGCTCCTAGCCGGAAGCATAGATGATCCCTGAATGGTCTTGTCCATCTTTATGTGGTAGTAAGCATCCTGAAAATCTACAGAGCACATCCAATTGTCTTTCCCCAGAAAGGGAAGTACTGACTGAAGCGTGACCATCCAGAACTTCGTCTTTTTTACTGACTTGTTTAGTCTGCTTAGGTCCAGAATAAGTCTCCAGTCCCCCTTTCTTTGGGACTAAAAAGAACCTTCAGTAAGATCCGGATCAACTCTGGTCTGCTGGGACTGGCTGGATGACTTTTGTCCAGCAACCTTTGGACCTCTACAGCTGCTTGGTCCCTGTGACTGGGTGGAATGTCTGGGATTTTCTTTACTAGAGGGGGTTGGGAGTGGTAAAGGGAATTGAGTATCCTCTGGATATTATGCTTTGTACCCAGCTGTCTTTTATTTTTAGCCAGGCGTCTCGGTAAAAAGATAGGCGTCCCCTGACTGCCTCCAGAGATGAATAGTTGGACCTACACTCAGGAGCGCTGATAGAGCTTGCCAAAGAACTGATCTCTGTTGCCCTGGTTCTGTGGACCTGCTCTGCCATGTGGGTGACGTCTTCCATTATTACCCCCACCTCCGCCTCTAGAGGGGGTTTCACCACCAGTGTTCTGGAAAGATTGTTGGGATTTATAGAACCATATCTTTCCACCTCCCCCCTCCCTTTGGGGTAGGGTCTATTCGGGGTAAAAAAATGTACTCCGATGGCAGACCAGGTCTTTCCGTCTTTTTCAATCCCGGTAAGAGTTTCCTTTACCTTAGGTCAGAAAAGGGACGAACCATCAAAGGGGGTATTAATGAAGGTTGACTTAAAGGGTTCCGCAAAGGAACAAAAGCACATCTAGGAATGTCTCCTGAGAGCGATTCCTGTACCCACGGCTCTGCTCCTATCATCAGCTGCATATGACAACAGACGCATGAAAGAGTTCACTATCGAATTAAGAGTGGAGAACTGGGAAATTACCTTGACAAACTCCCGCAGCTACTGAACCCTGCAGGGTGTCTCCTAGCTCCTTCAGGAGATCCCTTTTAAACCTAGTAAAATATGCGAGGTAGTTCAATGATTGAAGGACAAAGGCCGCTGAACTAAAATTATGCTTCCCCTATTTGTCCATAATCCTAGATTCTCTATTAGGAGGATGAGCAGATGAAGTCACCATTAATTTCTTCTTGGTGGCTGCTGCCACCATCATTGCATCAACAGGTACTCTTTTAGTACGATAAAGTCTGTCTTGAGGGCTAGTTATAAATTTGTTAGGCCTTCTGGGGACAGGCTCTGTGGTGTCTGGGGACTCCCATGCCCTACGAGTGAGTAATTCAAGCAACTCATCGAAGGGTGGAGACATCCAAGAGGTGGAGGGTTGAGACCCAAAAGCCTTCAGGAGGACTGACTCATCATCAGAAGAGTTAAGGGATTTCCAGTCATCCCTCTGTTTAAGAATCTCTAAGATAGATGCAAAAGAGATATCTTCTGAGGGGGACAGTGTGGCCCCTTCTGACTCATCCAAGTCAGTATCTGAAGTGACCGACTCCTGTGGGGAGTCCAGATGCTTCCTCTTGCAGTCTCTCTTCCTAGGCACTTCTAGTGGGTGCTGGAGAGGTCTCAGAAGAACATGGCTCACCCAATAGAGCTTCTTGAGGCTCAGGATCTCTACGCTTCAATAGAGTGTGTGATTAAGAGGCAGACACTGGCGCTTTCAGGGAGGGAGCTGCTCGAACTGATGGAGTGGTTGTCGGGGTGGACAAAGCCTTCCAAATAGCCTCAAAGGCCCTTTGGCCCCGACGAGAGGAATCCCTCAGATCCGAAGATTCAATGGAAAATGTCTGCACTGGTACGAAGGGCTCCGAGCCAGAGGTCGGGGCCGAACTCACTCGAGCCGAAGCCCTGAGGTAAAATTGGCACCAACAAGTCGGTCCTACTATCCTCCCCGGACCTGACCGGTGAGTGTCGGCCCTGAGATCCCTCGGTTGGCACCAAAGACATCAAGGCAGTCAGGGCCAAAAAAACCTTGAGTAGGTGTCGGACCCGAGGGTTCCAAGATTATCAGTTCCACGCTCTCTGGCTCTGAAACTTCCATGCAGATCGAAGGAGGAACAGAAGATGTAGGAGTAACTAAGGTCGGCTCCAAAGCCCCTAGGGTCGGTGCCGATAAAATTTTTTCCAGCGCCGTTATCTGTAGAAGCTTCTTCACTACGCATTCCACATCCAAATCAGTCTACTTGAGGCCCATGAAGAATGTGACAAAGCCACTGACTGCAATATAGGGGACTTTAATGTAGGACACACCGGCTCCAAGGTCGGGGGTCAGGCTCCTAACCATAAAGACAGTCTGTTCCGAAGGCTGTGGAACCAATGTTGAAGCTTTACTAGAAGCTGATTTCAATGTAGATAGACTTTTTGTCGGTTCTGTCTTTTTGGAGTGTCTGTCTGACTTATCCAGTGACTCCTGAAAAGAGGATTTCAGCAGACTCTTTTCCATTAGCTTTCTCTTTCTCTCATGCAACACTCTTGAGCTGAAGGACTGGCATATAGCACAGCTTTCCTGCAGGTGTACTCACCCAAGCAGTATACACATTCAGTATGTCCATCAGTTATGGACATTTTTGCCCACATCTAGGGCATTTTCTGAAGCCAGACTTGGCTTTTTCCTTCTCCTGCGGAGACATTTTCAAAGGCAAAAGATCAACAATATGAAACACAGCAACGATGCCATATAAAAAAGGAGGGCTCTAACAGTAAAGATTCACACAAAAGCTCACAATGAAAATATTCATCTGCCCAGTATAAAAGGAAGGGCTGTAATTTAACAATAACACACACACGCAATAAAATACACCACCACCGTAACAGATACAAGCATGCAAAATCTGAAGGTAATGCTACTCAATGTCTAAACCTCAAAATGCACTCGCACAAGGCACTCCTAAAAATGGAGAACATCTATATCTGTGCAGTAACTGAGACCTGGTTTAAGGCTCCAGAGAGCACCTCTGCAATACCAGGCTACAACTTGTACCACACTGAATCGATCTGCCAGGATATTGGTAATATCCTTGGGATCAGTATATTTAATGCCATTCTGTTGTAGCTCAGAGCAGATCTGAGCTTTGCCATTTAGATTCTTGACATAGTTATAGAATGCCTTGTGGTTGTCTTTGGAATCTTTGGCAATTTTATTTTCGTAACTAGCTTTGGGGGATTTTATGAGAGATCTCAGCTTCTTACCGAGGCTGGTAAGGGAGTTTTTTGCATCCTGGGATTTTCTTCTTTTCTGCAACAGTTTCTTCCTTTTGTTGTAAACTTTATTTATGGCAGAGGACCACCAGATTGGCTTCCTTTTTTTTGGAGGAGAGCATCTTGGTTTTATTTGGGATGGCACGATTCATGCAGGAGTGGATGTGCTCGTACAGTGCACCTTTGTGTAGGACTCCGCAGTCCTGTCTGCATGGGTGTCATGAAGTTAGTCACTTCTGACTTGAGTAGCATGAAGTTGGCTTTGGAGAAGTTTTTTATGGAGGTTTCCTTACTGGGGGTGGGGGTGGGATGTGGATCTTAAGGGTGATTAGCTTATGGTCTGACCTGACCAACGAGGGGGTGACCATAGGTGTGGAGCATCGATTTCCCATGTTGGTAATGACCAGGTTTAGGATATTGGAGCCCCTGGTGGGACAATGGATTAGTTGTTCCAGGGCGTTGGAATTTATGAATTCCAAGAACCATTGGTCTAAGGTGTTGGTACACGAGTAGTTTTCCCAGTTAATGGCAGGGTAGTTGAACTCAGCCAGTATTAGGGTGTTTGGTTGTATCTTAATATTTTCCAGTATGTTTAGAATGGTGTAATGAGAATCTTGGGGTATGGTGAGGGATCTGTAGCAGATTCAATGACTTTAGGTTCAGAGAGAGAGCACTTTTGTTTTCTGAGCAACAACAACCTGAGGTGTAAACTTCTGATGACTGCCTCTGGCCAGTTGAAAAACAAAGGAGAACCAATGTTGTCCGAGCCAAAAGGGAACCACCAACAGCATTTCTGGATTATCTTTCTGAATATTCAGAAAAACCTTCAGGGTGACTGGAAAAGAAAACATCCATCTTCCAAGCTTCCATGCATGGAGCTCTAGTGCAGAACACTCAGATATGCTTGCTCAGAGTGCAGGCAAAAAGATCTATCCTGTGAGTTACCCACTGATGGACAATTTGATGGAACACATCTCAGTTCAGCATCCGTCCAGTCTACCACAGCATTTTGTTCAAGAAATGTAAACTGCTTGGAGAAAAGGGTTGTGAAGAATTACAAAGTCCCAGGCTTTCACAGCCAGTACGCAAAAGGTGTAGGAATTTGTTTGCAGCCTGAGCCAAGCATACCTTCTGTGGACTGAACCTGTAGTCACTGCTCTTGGAAGAAGCATCACCAGCATCATATCCACATTTAGTGGAATGCCTTGCTACTTGGGTAACTGAATTTAGCAAGTCTTGTAAAGACTATTTATTGTCTAAGTCAGGAATATTACAGATGAATTTAGCTATGTTATCAGATACTGAAAGGATCTATCTGATCATGCAACAATATTTAATGGCACAGATGGACAAGGTGGTGAATGTGCAAAGTTTTTTTTTTTTTTTTTTTTTACGTATGTCTATGGCCCAGCTATTGTTATCATTAGGTAAGGCATTAGTGGAATGAAGCAATTTAAAATTTTATCTGACTCCAGAGAAACAACTGAAGCATATGAAGTAGGGCATTATAAGTATTTATGACTGTCGGGTACTTTACAAAACCTGTTTGGCTTATCTTAAGAGCAGGTAGCTGGGATTCATGAGCAGCAGACAAAAAATTCCCTCCAAAACCTTTACTGGTACCATCATACACACTGTCACAATCTTAGAGAATCAGATATTTGCTTACTTGTCCAGTAAAACTGTTCCATGGTTTCACAAATAGTATTACCAAAAGTTCCTCGTAAGGGGGGAATCGGAAAAACAGTGTTATCCACTTCAGACATGTAGCCTACAAATGGACTGGATTTGAGATGCATAATCTACCCCCCCCCCCCCACACACACACACACACACGATTCTGATTTCATAGGAAACTCTTCTTCAGAGGGTGACTGCCTCTTCCCCTCCCTTTTTAAAGGGAGCTATACAAACAGCCAGTACAACTAAAAAAAATCTTCAGGATTTTCTTGCTACCTCAAGGAATAATCATAGAGGTGCTTAGTGAAGAGACAAAATTAAACAGACTTGCTTACATTGCCAGAGAATGTTTGGCACTAACAAGAAAAACAGCCTGGCACATTATAAGGGCCTATGGAGCAAGTGTTCTTGCTCAGACGTGACTGGGTGTGGCACTGGCACGCTAATGTACTGTGGATAATTTGTGGGAGATGAGGGAGAATAGTTTGGGCTGAATTTGCTGGCTAAAATATTGGCACTGTTCTGAGGGTATGGGAATGTAGTGTTATTTTTGCATTAACTCATAGCATTGATGGGTATTCCTTTTAAAGTTCCTGACACAGCCGAAGGCAGCTTTGTGGTTATCCTTAGCATGGGTGGCAATTCTCAATTCATACTTGCACCTAGAAGTTTCTAACTTCTCTGTTGATCTTTTTAGAGTTTTTCTCTAAGTGAGGAGGCATTAACTCTTCTTTTATGGGTTATGAGTTTCTCCCTTTTACCATATAGCTTGTTAATACTGGAGGCTCTACCAAATGGCTTTGTTCTTGAATCTGGCACTCTATTTTGAGCTTCATGGGAAATGAGGCCTCACACTACAAGAATGCCCTGCATTATGAGTCCAGAGGGGAAATGGTTTCATAGGAATACTGATACACCTCCTCCTACTACACCATCCACATGGACGTTGTGCCTGAACAGAGGAAGGCATTAAAACCCTGTACTGCAGGGGTGCTTTAATTTTCTGAAACCAGGTTTGATTAACTATGCACATATCAATATTTTCAAGGGTTAGGAGTGCCTATGAGAAATACAATAATTTTTTTAAGGCTTCTAGCATTCTGCAATGCTTTCTTTACATATTTTTGATTGTTGATGGCTATGGGCTGTGTAAGACATTTGAGAAGAATGACCTTGCCTAAAAAAACACTATAGGGGTTGAAAAAGTCTTGGATAATAAATGTGAACTTCTGAGGTAAGAGATGCAGACCATCCCTAACAAGGCAGTCAGGGCTCTCAAATATCTCTTCCCAGGCTGATATTCCTCGACAATAATACCAGTAGCTAAACCGATAAAGTCAATTATCTTCTCTTTCTACTGAAGCATCATTCTTAGTGATGACAGGATACTGGCTCAATATCAGCTTCACACTGATTTTGTAAGTGTATTCTGAGAGCGCCATCATGTCCATCTTCAAATGATCCAAGGAGGTGCATCAAGTCATTCATTCTCATATGAACAATAACCAGGTTGTGTGAGTACCTAGAGTGAAGGGACTTAAGGGTCCTAGTGACACTGCAAATCTTGGCACATAAGACAGCTAACAATCAATCTCTCTACTCAGTCTGGTGAGTGGAGCAACTGTGTGTGTCCAACTATGGCATAACCTATAACCCAGATGTTGCCAGGTGAACTAGCTTGGTCTTGGAGTCTTGAGGGATTCTGCATGCTAGTTGTGCAACCACTTTTTGGTGCTATGCTTTTTGTAATGTCAGTGAGTTTTATGCTGGTTATGACCGGTTGCTACTGGCAGCATGCAGGAGACATGTTAGAGGGTTTAGCTGATGTCAGGACTTAGAGAAGTTCTAAGAGATTTGGGTAATTTTTTTTTTTTTTTTATCAGCAGCAGCATAAGACAGTTCTGAGTTTGCAGTATGTAAAAGTTGCATAGGTATGGGTGGGGAAGACAGTTCAGCTGAGAGAGGTGAACCTCCAATTGAGTTAAGTATTTCAGCCTCTCATAGACCTTCCTTTGGGCTAAGTAGAAGTTTGCTTTCAGTGAGGATGAGGCAGTTTTTACATTGCCTTAGGACTTTATCAGTTAAAAGGCTGGCTTCAGAAGGGGTGGGGTACAGTCTGCTGACTCTCCATGAAAACCTGTGATGCCAAGTGTTAAAGGTATGTGGGGAACTAAAGAAGGGCTAGGGAAAATTGTGCAGTAGGGAAGTCTGTTGCAGTAGTGAGAACTTCAGCACAAATCCTTACAGGTCAGTGTAGCCAGTACCCAGGCTTTGCAGAACAGTGAAATCACGAGGAAGCTCATGTAAATCAGTGCAAGCTGTTTAGACAGCACGTAGCTCACAGGAGTTTGAAGAGGAAAACCTTTCAGTAGTAGAGGAAATGAACTTTCTTCCGAGAACTACCCATGGAAAGTACAGTTGTGTACACTTACCATAAATGCAGATGTTCGAGTGTATTCACTGTTGCAGTCATCACCTGTGGGTTATCCCTGCTGTGGTAGCCCTCGGCCTACCTGAATACCAGAGCCAATGTTTTTCTGCATCGGCTGCTGTCGCTTGTTGTCTGACGTCAGGTCGTCAGTGCTATAAAGGAAGGCAGCCGACGCCATTACATCAGTTTCCCATGCAATCTGTAGCAGAAATGGATACAGTGTGATATCCATTTGGAAATGGTTTGTTTGGAAATGGGCTTACCCTCTGCCCCTGGGGCAAAGCTGACAAGTAGTTGTCTGTTTTCCTGAAGACTTTAGTACGGTCCAGATAGTATCTGAGCTGTCTGCGCATGTCTAGTGAGTGCTGAATTCTTTCCCCCTTGTTTTGAGGGTTAGGAAAGAAGGTGGGTAGATGTTTGGCCTGGTTGAGAGTTACATTAGATACCACCTTGGGCATAAAGGAGGGATTAGTCCTCAGGGAGACCCTGTCTGCATGGAAGATGATGAAGGGCTTCAATGGCCATCAGTGCCTGAAGTTCTGAAACCCTTCCGGCTGAGTTGATAACTAGGAGAAAAGCAGTCTTCCAGGAGAGGTAACTTGGATCTTCTGAAGCAGCAGGTTCAAAGGGTGGTAAAGTTAGTTTTTCCAAAACATAATTCAGGTCCCAGGCTGGAGTGGGTGGCCTTCTGGGAGGTCTGATATTAGAAGCCCCTCTGAGGAACTGTTTAATCAAAGGATAGGAGAACAGGGGCTGTTCTGCATCAAAAATGAGCTGAAAAGGCTGAGGCATGGATTTTAATAGAGAAGGAGAAGCCACTATTAAGTAGTTCCACTAGACAGTCCAGGATAAGAGGGGTGGAAGGTTGTGAGGTACTACCCCCTCTGTACTGGCTCCAGGAGCAGAATCTTTCCCATTCTTTTCTGGTGCTGGGCCTTCTGGACTGTGTGATAATGAATAGGACCTGTATGCTTAAAAGGGGCCCCTTGTTTGCCTTTAGAGTATTAGCCATGCTGATAGGTTGAGAGTTTGCAAGTCTGGGTGCAGTATCCCCCCCCCCACCACCTGAGTTAAGAGGTATGAGATCAGGGGAAGCTGTTTGGGAGGCTGTAAGGTCAGGCTGCGCAGTTAGGGGTAGCAATGTCTGGGCCAGTCTGGAGCAATGTGGATGGCCTTTGGTCCCTCCTCCCTTATTTTCATCAGTACCTTGGGAGTAAGAGGCAGAGGAGGGAATTCCAGGGGAAGGTCAAGGCATCCACCTTCCACACTAGGTGGTGATACTCCCTGGTACAGATTTTTTTCAGCTGATGGTTGAGATGCGAAGCAAAGATCCACCTCCGGAGTCCCTCACACCTGGGTGATTTGTAAAAAGATTTTTCTGTGGCATTAACATTCATGGGGGTCCAGTAAGTTTCTGCTTAAGTGGTCTGCCATGGTGTTGTTGATCCCTGGTAGGTATTGGGATATCAGGTGTAGTCCCATGGAAGAGGGTGTCAGCCAGAGGTTCATGGCTAGCCTGCACAGAGGGTAAGACTGGGTCCCTCCCTGTTTATTGCTATACCACATTACTGTGGTGCTGTCTGTCTTGATAAGGAGAACCCCTGGCTTCAGATGGGGTTTGAAAGATGCTTTTGTACTGCCATCATTACCATCTGGTTGATGTGTAAGGGAAGGTGCTGGGCATTCCAAAGACCTTGGGTGCACCTGCCTTCTAGGTGAGTGCCCCAAGCTATGTCTGAGGCGTCAGTGGTAACGGTCTGCCCGGTTGGGCGGAGGCTGAAGGAAAGACCCTTGTTATGGGCACAAGCCCTTGCCCACCAGAGAAACTCGGCCCTTATATGGGGGATCAGAGGCAGAGAGGTCTCTAGAGGTTGAGTGTGTTGACACCAAAGGTTCTTTAGGTACCACTGAAGTTTTCTCATGTGAAGCCTGACCAGAGGAATTACAAGGATGCAAGATGCCATGTACCCCAAGGCTTGCAGGAACTACCTCGCAGTGAGAGGTGACTTCTGTAAGCCAGGTGGGTAAAACAGAGAGGCAGGAAAATCTGCTTTTCTGCGGATAGGAAGGCAATTTGGGATGCGGTGTCCAGCAGTGCTCCCAAGAAAATGATCTTCCTGGAGGGTGTTTGCCTTGATTTCTTCTCGTCGATGGTGTACCCTAAAGAGGTTAGCAGGGTTTTGACAAAAAGGAGGTCCTTGAGTAGCTTTTCTTTGCAATCTGCCTGAATGAGGCAGTTGTCCAGATAAGGGTAAATCTGTATATTTTCTGTCTGCAAAAGGCTATGGCCAGTGCTAAGCATTTGGGGAATACCCTGGGAGCAGTAGATTAGTCAAAGGGAAGCGCAGAGAACAAAGTGTTTGAGCCTGTTCTGAAGCAAAGGAATTTTATGTGGAGGTAGGCATCTTTTAGATCTAGGGTAACTAACCAGGCATTTTTTGGTAAGCATAGGCAGCAGCTGCTGCAAAGTTAGCATTTTGAATTTGGGGACCACCAAGAAGGTGTTCAAAATGGATAAATCCAGGAAGGAGAGGCAAGCACCCTCTTTTCTGGGAACAAGGACTAGTCTGGAATAAAAGCCTTTGCATGTTTGATCTGAGGGGACAGGTTCTACTGCCCCTTGGTATACAAGAGCTTGGACTTGTTTCAATGCCTCAGCACACTGGTTTGGAGGCAAGTCTGGGTACCCTCTTGGAATTGCAAGAGTTTTTGCCATAGAGGGATAGCTTAGAACTCCCTTCCTTTTAAGTGGAAGTGATCCACTGTTTGGTTCTCTGCTGTCCCTGGGATAAGAGTCAGGTAGTCTGTCCCTGCGGGGCTTACCTTGCCCGTCTGCTAGGTGCTGGAAAGGACCAGTGTTCTGAGGGAAAATTCCTGCTGAACCTAGGAGGTTGCACCTGAAGGAAATATTTTACTGTTTGCATAGATTTTGCTTTGTCTTTCATCTTTTTAAGCACCTCTTCTGATTTTACTCCAAACAAGTGGTCCTTATCCAAGGGTGCATCAAGTCATTTAGATTTGACATGATCAGGGAGAGGTTGTTCCTTCAACCATGCATGTCTCCTAATGACAGATCCTGACACTGCTGCCCTGCTTGAGGCTTCTACGGCATCATATCCACAGTGTAATGAGTGTTTAGCCACTTGACAAATAGAGAGCAGTAAATCTGCTAACTTTCTCAAATTGGCACAGTCAGGAAAGGTTGAAATCTTTTGTTTTAATAGTTCCAAAGTGTGTTGTTGACATTTTAACATCTAGAACTGACAGTTGAGTGCTCTGATAGCTAAGGTTGCAGAGGTGTATACTTTCTTACCCCATCAGTCCAAAGTTCTGGAGTCCTTGTCAGAAGGAAGAGGATTCTTTGCAGAACTAGTCTTAACTCCTTTTGGTCTCTATGTAAAGACCTCTGGGTCTTCAGTAGGATTTTTGTACAGGTATTTGTGAGAATCTGGTACTCTGTAATACCGGTCAGGTTTTCTGGGAGCAGGTGAGAGGGCGCCAGGAGTTAAACTGGATTCATGGAAGACATCATCAACCACCTCTAAGATTGGAGGGAAGGCGAAGGGTCTATGCTGGGGTAGGTCTTTTCTTAGACCGAGGGAAGTCCTGGGATTCCCATTGGAAATGTTCCGAGGAGGTGAAGGGTTTCCCCAAAGGAAAGATCTTCTGGTGGGGAGGCAGAAGGAATGGATTTCTCTGCATCTGAATCCTCATAAGCAGTCGGATGTTGTTGCTCCTCTTCAAAATCTGAATAATCAGACTCCCCAGAATCCTGTTCTGTCAGAGTTTCAGGAGAAAGGTCTCTTTTCCTTTTAGAAGATGTGGCCTGACTACCCTTGATAAGGGTGATAAGATCCTCCGCCATTTTAAGCATTTGAGCTAGGGGTGGGAAGCAGGAGTAAAATGGTGGCTAGAGGTAGTTTTCCAAGGAGTGGCCTTGCCTCTAGGCCTAAGAGTATCCATCGGTCTGAGAGAAACGGTAGTCGGAGAAGACGTCAATTTTTGTTTAGATTCGGTAGTGCGAATAACTTCCTCAGAAGCCGGTGCCTGCATCGCGGCTCCGGACCCAACCGAAGGCTAGGAAGATGGAGAAGATTTCTGCGGCATTCCGGATTCCGAAAACATCTCAGTAGAGGCCTGCAAAGGTATCGAACCGGGCATCAGGGGCTGGGAAGGAGCCTCACTGAATTCCAGAGAGCTGACAAACTGCTTAGTGGTAGAGTTGTCGGAAGGCTTAGCCTTGTGTGGTCTTGTCTCCATCTTTATCCTTCCGTTTTTTTCGGAATGTCTATGGACTGTTGGCTGACTGATGCCATTTCAGCTACAATAAGAGCTCTATGACGAATGGTTCTCGCATTAGAGGGGGCACAAAACCGGCAACGGGGGACGTCATGGTATGGGCCTAAACAAGTGACGCAGTATGAATGGAAGTCTCTGTGTGATATTTGCTTTCCACAGGCGAGACATTGAACTTTTTCGGACATCGGTTAGTGCAAGAAAAAAGGATCCCCAACGGGGTACTTAGCTTTAGACATTTTCAGCTGTAATTCAAACTCTGGTAGCGACTGATCGGCATACTTGCAAACTGCTTCTGCTACAGGCTCCACAGCAAGAAAGACTGATGTAATGGCGTTGGCTGCCTTCCTTTATAGCACTGATGACCTGACATCGGACAGCAGCCGACGCAGAAAAACGTTGACTCTGGTATTCAGGCCGGCCAAGGGCTACCACAGCAGGGATAACCCACATGTGATTACTGCAACAGTGAAACATGAAGAACATCCATTGCTACCTCAGCGCTGCACTCAGTAAATACTAAACAAGAAAAAGAAGCAATGAAAAAAGTACAGTTGTGTATACTTACCATAAATGTAGATGTTCGAGTGTATTCACTGTTCCAGTCATTACATTTGGGTAATCTGCTGGCAAGTTGACCTCAGTCGGCCTGAATAACAAAGTCTTGGGTCCTGCGTCGGTTGCTGTCTCCTCCTCCATGACATCGGGTCGTCAGGGGGTATAAAACATGCAGCCAATGCCATTTTAATCCGTTTTTCTTGCCCTAGATGTCAGGTGCCCCCCAAATGGGAAGCAAAAATATATATAAATAAACTGTAAATATATAAATGCACCTTAGAAACATAAAATTTACCTTCAACTAAAAGCAAATACACCATAAAGGCTTGTGAGTATAGTGAAGGAAAGAAAAGGTATAGAATTGGGGATTGCGGGTGGGTAACACGGACTGCAACAGTGAATACACTCGAACATCTACATTTATGTTAAGTGCACACAACTACTATGTTCTTCATGTTTCACTGTTGCAGTCATTACATTTGGGTAGAATCCCAAAGCTATGGATGGGAGGATGGAACTAAACAGCATTAGGAGCAGCTATAAGGCCCTGCAGGACTGCAGTGGCAAAGCATGCCCTGGATTTAGAGAAGAGAGATAGATGATAATGCTTTGTGAACGTATGAACAGAGCTCCAAGTAGCAGCTTCTAGAATGTCTTTGGTTGGGACCCCTCTGAGAAAAGCTGCTGAAGTAGAGACAGCCCTGGTGGAATGGGATCTGATCCCCTTGGGCACAGCTTTACCATGGTGCAAATAGCAGAAACAAATGCAGTGGCTTATCCATTTAGAAATAGTCTGCTTTGATATAGCCTTCCCCTCTGATCCTGCAGCAAATGCCACCAGTATAGTTGCTCAGACTTTCTTAGAGATTTTGTCCTGTTTAAGTAGAATCTTGTCTGTGTACATCCAATGAATGCAGAATCAGCTCCCCCTTGTTCTGCGGATTTGGGAAAAATGTTGACAGGTGAATGGTCTGGTTAAGAGCCTCACTCGATACCACCTTAGGCATAAAACAAGGATTGATCCTGAGGGCCACCCTGTCCGGGTAAAATATAATGAAAGGCTCCACTGCCATGAGAGTCTGTAGTTCAGAAACCCTTCTTGCTGAAGTGACTGACAAAAGAAAAGCTGTCTTCCAAGATAGAAATTTTATAACTGCAGTAGCTGCTGGTTCAAATGGAGACCGGGTGAGTTTTTCCAGCACAAAATTGAGGTCCCATGCAGGAGTTGGTGTTCTCCTGGGAGGCCTTAAGTTTTTGGACCCTCTGAGATACTGTTTAAGCAGTGGATGAGAAAAGGGGGGAGGCTCTGTGTTGTAATGAGCCGAGATGGCAGAGGCATGGATTTTTATTGAAGAAAAAGATAGGCCCTTGTCAAGCATCTCAGTTAAGTATTGTAAAATCTAAGGAATATTGGGCTTTGCTGTGTTTATTCCTTGTGCTTGGTTCCAAGCACAGAATCTCTTCCATTCATCAGCATAAGATTTTCTAGTACTAGGCCTTCTGGCTTCCAAAATGACATCCATCACAGGTTTACTGAGAGATGTGGTTTGAATAATTAGTTGATTAGCCATGCTGCAAGATTCAAAGTTTGGAGCTGTGTGTGCAGAATTTGATTGTTCTGCTGAGACAGTAAATGAGGTGTTTGAGGCAAGTACCACGGAGGAAGGTGTGACATATTCCTTAGAAGCAGGTACCAGTGCTGGCGAGTCCAGTCTGGAGCAATTAGGATCATTTTTGGCTTTTCCTGTCTGACTTTTAGTAAGACCTTGGAGAGTAGAGGCAGAAGAGGAAAGGCATAGACTGATAGATTTTTCCAGCTGAAGGATAGGGCATCCACTTTCCATGCTTTTTGTGATGAGTTCTTGTGCAGAATTTGTCCAACTGATAGTTTTGGGGAGAGGAAATACATCTATGTCTGGTCTCCCCCATTTCTGTGTTAACATGCTGAAGATTTGTGGATCCAGTTTCTATTCGTGCGGGTCCGTAATATTTCTGCTTAGGTCATCTGACAGAGTATTTTTCTTTCCTGGCAGGAATTGAGCTTGAAGATGTATTTAGTAAGTCGAGGCTGTGTTCCACAGGGCCATGGCTAGTCTGCAAAGGAGGTAGGAATGGGTACCCCCTTGCTTGTTTATGTACCACATAACTGTGGTGTTGTCCGTCTTTATCAGTAATTGTCCTGGATGAAGTAAGTCCTTGAAGGCTGTGAGAGCATTCTGAAAAGCTAGCATTTCTTTCTGGTTGATATGCAGATGCATATGGTTTGGGGTCCATTTGCCCTGAATGCATCTCCCTGCCAGGTGGGCCCCCCAAGCACAGTCTGATGTGTCTGTAGTTAGGGTTTTGATGGTAGGGGGTAGAGTGAATGACAGTCCCTTGTTTTGGTGACATGTCTCTGCCCATCAAAGAAACTCCTGTTGTAGGCAGGGAATGAGAGGAATCATTGTTTCCAGGCTGTGACAATGCTGACTCCATAAACTTTTTAGGCACCACTAAAGTTTCCTCATATGCAGTCTCGCATATGGAATTAGTAGAATGCAGGATGCCACAAACCCCAAAGCCTGCAGAATTTGTCTTGCAGATAACTGGGGTTTTGTTGCCATTTGTTTGAAGTATATTGTCAATTGCATTTGTTTGTCTGGTGTGAGGTAAGCCATCTGGGCAGTTGTATTCAAGCTTGCACCCAGGAATGTAATTATTTGAGAGGGTACCAGTTGTGACTTCTTTTCATTTATGGTGTACCCTAGGCATGCTAGAAGCCTTTTTACAAATGCCAGATGTTGAAGAAGAGTGTCCTTGTCCTCTGCCTGAATGAGACAATTGTCCAGATAATGATAAATTTGAATGTTTGTCTGCAGAATGCAATTACTGGTGCCAGGCACTTTGTAAAGACCCTGGGCGCAGTAGATAAGCCAAAGGGCAGTGCAGAGAATTGGTAATGCAAAAAAACCTGCTTTGAAGCGGAGGTATCTTCTGCATGATTCCATTATTGGGATATGCAGGTATGCCTCTTAAGTCTAGAGTTACTAACCAAGCATTCTTGCCTAGCATAGGCAGCAGCTGTTGTAAAGTCAGCATTTTGAATTTTGGAATGTCCAGGAACATGTTCAGAATCAATAAGTCCAGTATTGGACGCCGTGAGTTGTGTTTTCTGGGTACCAGGAAAAGTCTTGAATAAAATCCTTGTCCTTTTTCCTTTTCTGGTACTGGTTGAATAGCCACCATATCCATGAGGGACATGACGTGTTTCTGGGCCTCTGCCCACTGTTTTTTTGGCAGACCCAGCCATCCGTTTGGAATTGGCAAAGTATGGAAATGAAATCTGTACCCCTGGGATACTATGTTTAATACCCACTTGTCCTGGGTAATTAACTGCCAATTTTGAGCATGAAGTGCTAGTTTTCCCCCCAAGGGGGCTGCCAAAAGATAAGTGCTTGGAGATGGTAAAGGAAAGTCATTGAGACTGCTTACTGTAGGGTTGCGCTTTGTTTCCTCCAGATTTGGAGGTGGAGGCACCTAAATGCTTTGACCTGTAAGAACCCTGTGATTGATATATGGAGCCTTTTGCGCATCTGGGTTTGCCGTGAGTGGCTCTGTTGGACACAGGAAGGGACCAATTTTTAGTAGGCACTTGCAAAAAATCTTTTACAGTTTGCATAGATTTAGCTTTGTCTTTCATTTTCTTTAAAACATCTTCTGCCTTATTACCAGAGTAACATGCTGCAAAAGGGCATCCAACAATTTAGCTTTAACATGATTAGGCAGATTTTGCTCCTTGAGCCAGGCATGCCTTCTAATCACAGATCCAGTAACAGCGGCCCTACAAGAGTTGTCCAAGGAATCAAAACCACATTGCAAAGTATGCTTTCCAACCTATTCTGCTGAATGCAATAAATCCTGTAACTCTATTTTCCACACAATCAGAAATCAACATAATTTTCTGTTTCAGTAAGCCCATAACATGTTGTTGATATTTAAGCATATGAAACTGGCAGTTTAAAGCCCTGATTGCCAAGGTTGCAGACAAATAAACCTTCTTACCCCATCTATCCCGCGCCCTGGAATCTCTATCAGAAGGGGTAGGATTTTTGGCTGTAGAAGCCTTAACACCCTTGGGACCCCTGAGAAATAGTCTCAGGATCAGCAACAGGATTTTTGAAAAGAAATTTGTGGGAGTCAGGAACCCTGTAATATCTGTCTGGCTTACTAGGAGCCGGAGGCAGGGAATCAGGAGTCATGCTTGATTCCGAGAACACATCAACAATGTCTAATACAGGGGGTACCTGCCAAAGGCCTATGCTAAGGAAGAAGGAAATCTCTAAGCCTCTTTTTTGATTCAGAAAAGTCCTGACTCTCCCAGTGAAAATGTTCCCTTAAAGTATGCAAAGTCTCTCCAAAAGAGTAATCCTCAGGAGGAGATGCAGATGGGATGGATTCCTCTGCATCAGAATCCTCACAGGGTGGAACAGAAAATTCCTGATCAGAAAAGGAATCAGAAGAAATGGAAACCTGATCTGAAGATTCATAATCAGTGCCTTGCCTAGGCCTCTTAGCAGGGGTGGGGGTGGGGTGGGGGACCCCTGATCAAGGTAATTAAATCCTCAGCCATTTTTTAGGCATAGGGGCTTGAGCACGTGGCTCATGCATGGTTTTTAGACATAGAAGTTGTTTTTGACCTTGTTTTTGTTGCTAGCGTCAGTTTAATGTAAAAATGTTGAGGCCTGAAAACACCCTCAGAAGCTGGTGCCTGCTCAGCGTCTCCGGACCCATCCAAGGGAGAGACATCCACATGTTCAATACTTTGCAAATCTCGCAGCATACCGAACTCCGAATGGGTCTTGGTAGAGGCCTGCAACTCAAAAGTAGCGGGTATTAGGGGCTGCGAAAGCACCTCACTGAGTACTGGCGAACAGGCGACTGGCTTAGGAGAAGCTTCATCGTCTGTTTTGGACCTCGGCGGTCTGCCTCTTTTTCCTTGCGTTTTTTGTGAACTCCGGTAGTCGGATTGCTAAATGACGACATTTCAGGGTAGTTAAATCTTGAACCAAAATATTTAGAAGCAAAAATATATTGACGCTTATTAGTGCGTTGGTTAAATTTAGCACAAAACCGACAGCAAGGTACATTGTGATCAGGGCCTAGGCAAGGAATACAGTACAACTGAAAATCCTTATGAGGTATTTGCTTCCCACAAGTAATGCAATTATTAACTTTTACTGACATTGGTAAGGAGCAAGAAAAGGTTTCCCCAACGGGATACTTAGCTTTAGTTTGAAGACTTCGGTTCTGAAACTCAAATACAAAAATTTCATGAGTCGGCCGACCGGCACTTGTGAACTGCTTCTGCTTCGGGCACCGCGCTGCAAGAAAGACCAATTAAAATGGCGTTGGCTGCATGTTTTATACCCCTGACGACCTGACGTCATGGAAGAGGAGACAGCAACAGACACAGGACCCAAGACTTTGTTATTCAGGCCGACTGAGGGCAACCTGCCAGCAGATTACCCAAATGTAATGACTGCAACAGTGAAAAACAAAGATCATCATGAAGCTACACAGAACCTGCATACTCACATAAATCAAGCACCACTTAATCCAAGATGGCCTTCCACACCTAGCCACACAGATTTATTCAAGGCAGAACATTAGATCCAAAAGCATCATCAGGCAATGACATACTTTTCTGAGGTGCAAGCCAAAATCAAGTGGTCTGTGGCTGACACACAGGGATAACTACTTCCTGAAGCAGAAAATCCATACAAGTACTACAAGGTATGTCAGAATCAAGGAAACCCCCCCACCACCACCACCTGTATCTGACTCACCTCATCAAAGACCCTCAAACCCATCAATACCCAACTATCTCTTACATTCTCCCTGGACTAGAAGAGCCCTACAGCCCATTTATTCCTTATGATGCAAGAGATAAGCGTCACGAGTGATGCCTTCATCTGCAGGAAGTGGAGTATTCTGTTTGACCCCAAGTTCTCTACTGCACATGCTCACCAGATTCTGAAGAGCTGTGCG
Organism: Protopterus annectens; assembly: GCF_019279795.1. Lineage (NCBI taxonomy): Eukaryota > Metazoa > Chordata > Ceratodontiformes > Protopteridae > Protopterus > Protopterus annectens. Next base: position 754,790,849 of record NC_056747.1, on the reverse strand, counting down.
TTTAACAGGCCTTAGCATGGGCCAATTACCCACTCCCATGACTTAAAGGTCCTGCTCTCTTGCAAACATTTGCTTCCCTGTACTCTCTTATCTTCAATTTGGATATCAGTAAGTAATGTGCACCCTGGAAGTGCAAGCCCAACCTCTCCACTATAAGAGGTGAGCAGGTGCTACCTCATAACTTTTCTTTATCTCTCCTCCCACAACCAGCTCTACCAGCACCCGGGCCACTAAATCAGCCCAAGACATCTGGGTTGTAGTCTGGGTTTTACCGTCCTACTCCATGGAGATGGCCAAACCAAGAAAGGTAACTGACTGAGAAAGTAAAGCAATCAACTTTTTCCAAAAATCAATATTACACTTCTGAAGTTGAAAAAGGATACAAATTTAAAAAAAGTCCACAGTGTATCATCAGTAGAATGTGTGGTCAAGGAGACAAATGCCTATGTCAAATAAACATCATTCTACATGGTCTCATCGGATGCACTGGGATCACTACCATGAACTTTGTGAACATTCTTGGGGAGGATAACCGATCTAAATGTGTAATGACTGGGGCTTTTTACTGGTCTATCCCAACCTGTACATAAACAAACATTCTGAAATTTCACACTGCACACCTAGTCCTTTTTTTGAATGAAGGGTGGGACTGAGCTAATCACTTTGCTTTCTGATGAAGGTTCTTAGCCTGTACACAAAAATAACTCTTGGTTCATTTGATTTTTGGAGCAACAAAGAATCAGGAGTTACACCTGGACTTCTTTCTGTCCCTGGGGCAATCCCTACAGACATACTGTAGAGAATGAGGCACATGGAATAGAAGGTAGAAGAACAGGATGAGAAAGAAGCTAAAAGAATTTCCATATTTAATGCTGCTCAAGACTTGAACATCAAAAATGATCATTATCTGGGCCCAAACGGTAGTGCACAGAGTCCTGCCTCCCACACCACTAGTGACCATCTCCCTAGGGAGTGGGATGTTGGAAATAACTAAAACAGCATTCACTTCTTCCAGCACAGAATCATTACAGATCTTTGTGTTCTGGGCAGTGGACAAACTGATGAATGTGAAGGGCTTGCTGTGCAAAAAACTACTGAGAGTACATCTGTGAGCATTAGCTGCACAGCATTCCGACTTTTAATTACACTGAAAACTCTACTAAGGAATAAAAGAAATAACTGAATCTAAGAGGTTCTGTGTGTTCTCCTTCATACTTTATTGCTTCAACAGTGAGTTCTGAAGAGTTGAGAAAGAAATCCTAAAACAACAACAAAAAAAAGAGACAATCAAGAAAAGACTGGCACAGGGCATAAAAAACAGGTGGAGAGTCTTACTACAAAGAGCCAGGTAATGATAATACCAGATCTAGTGACTAAGCTCTTCTCATCTCAGAGACAAACTGGCATAATGTGACAGGAACAATCTGTTTAAGGTCATCTGTGATCTCAGAACCTGGAATCGTACTTAAAAATATCACAGTTGAGTAAAGAACAGACCATGACAAATATGATGTCTAAGAGTTCACTGCCTTCAGCCAAGGTACAAAATCTGAATACATGCTTCCAAAATCAGTTCACAGACTTGCTTCCTTACAAAGGATGGAGTGGCTTAAGAACTCTTCTCTAGCAAGAGCAAAATTAAATATGGTGCCAAAACCCTGTAATAATCATAACACAAATAGATACAATTAATAAGTCACTTTGACAAGGCTGTGTTGCAAGTGGGTCTTCCTACTATCCTGGTGTAACAAACTACTAATAATTTTTTTACCATTCTTTTACCCTGTTAGTACACTATCACAATTGCCTGTACACATCCATTATATGCAAAACTGCTTCTTCCCAAGGGTACTGGATACAAGAAACATAGCTGGATAGTTTGATTCAAGGCAATTTCTGAGACCACAATGGAAAGAAAGGTTGATTTGGAGGGCAATCCTGCCCACATTAAAAACTTTGAAAGCTCTTTGCATGTCAAGGTTCAAAGCTCAGAAATTCCTCTGTCAGATGCGGTGGGTGTCAAAGAAAGTGTTTTCTATTAAATAAGTTCAGTTTTACTCAGCGTGATGGCTCAAAGATGGGCATGGAAACTTTTTTCCATTCCTAAGTTCAAGTCTAAGGAATGTAAAATAAGTATCCTGAGTGGCCTGATATGGACATCTTTCATGAAATGCTTGACTGCAGAAAATGCAGTTGTGCAAGTACAAACTTACTGAAGTTCTTTAAAAAGAGTTCACTGTAAAAGTAATAATCTTGAGTTTGTAGACCTATTTTTCTTTTGCTGGCCAAAGTTTTCATTAAGTTATACCCTTACCACTAAAGCCAGTGTTAGTCTCACGTCTATATTTTACAGAAACCTAGCTGGTGCAAGAGGCACCACATACAGCCATAATTACAAGCAGCTTTCATCTGCTCTTACAGCTTCTGAGCATCAAAGGAAAGTACAGTTTTGTACCTACCATAAATGTAGATGTCCGATAGGTATGCATCTGCAGTCATAACATATGGGTTGTCCTGCCTCAGGCAGCCCTTCGGTCGGCCGGATTCCAAAGTCTGGGTCTGGCCTCGGCTGATGTCGCACTTCACCAGTCATGGCTCCTGGGGTATAATGGCATCAGCCGACGCCATTTTCCTCAGTGTTTCTTGCCCCAGATGCCAGGTGCCCTCTAGGAAGGCTAACTTTGTATAAAAGTAGAAAATTCCAAACAGTAGAAATCAAAAAGTATATATACATATATACATACAAACAAATACACCATAATAGATTCCCCCAGCTAGCTAAGAGAGGGGTAAGTACCCTAGGAATACCACAGAGGGTGGGTAATCCTGACTGCAGATGCATACCTATCGGACATCTACATTTATGGTAGGTACAAAACTGTACTATGTCCTTCAAGGATGCATCTGCAGTCATAACATATGGGTAGAATACCATAGCCAAACTGGGGGAGGAGGCACTAAGATAATGATGGTGTAGTTAAGATCCCTTGTAAAACTGCAGTTGCAAAACCTGCTCGGGATCTGGAGTATAAAGGAAGATTGTAATGCTTGGCAAATGTATGCACGGAGCTCCAAGTAGCAGCTTCTAAAATGTCTTTGGTAGCCACTCCTCATAGGAAAGCTGTAGTGGTGGCTGTAGCTCTTGTGGAGTGAGGCCTGATATTTTCAGGAGTTGTCTTTCCATGAAACGAGTAGCAGAATCGAATGCAATTTCCTATCCATTTTGAGATTGTCTGTTTTGAAATTGCTTTTCCTTGCACTCCTGTTGCATATGCTACCAGAAGCTGGTCAGTTTTTCTGCTGGCCTTAGTTCTGTCCAGATAGTAGCGCAGTTGTCTGTGTACATCCAAGGTGTGTAGTAGTTTTTCCCCCCTGTTCTGTGGGTTAGGGAAGAATGTAGGTAAATGAATAGCTTGGTTCAAGGATACCCTGGATACCACCTTTGGCATAAAAGTAGGATTGGTTCTCAGAGACAGTCTATCCTGGTGAAAGATATGGAAAGGCTGCACTGCCATTAATGCCTGTAACTCGGACACCCTTCTTGCTGAAGTGATTGCTAGCAGGAAGGCAGTTTTCCAAGATAAGAACTGTAAGCCTGCTGTTGCTGCTGGTTCAAAAGGGGGAAGTGTTAATTTTTCTAGTACAAAATTGAGATCCCATGCAGGCAGAGGTGGTTTCCTTGGAGGTTTTACATTTTTGATCCCTCTCAAAAATTGTCTGAGGAGAGGATGAGAGAAGACAGGAGGATCCATGTTGTACTCTGCTGAAATTGCTGATGCATGAATCTTAATGGAAGAATAGGACAGGCCATTGTGGAACAGTTCTGCTAAGTATTCTAGGATGTGTGCTAGGTTTGCCAGTGTGACATTTGTTCCCTTTGCTGCACTCCAAATGAGGAATCTCTTCCATTTGGCTGAATATGTTTTCCTTGTAGAGGGTCTGCGAGCCTCCAGGATAATGTCCGTAACCCTCTGAGATAAAACAGGTTGGTTTTGTTTTATGCAATTTTCCAAGCAGTTAGCTGCAGCGTTTTTAAGTTTGGATGCAGGGTCTTGTAGTTGTTCTGCGTTAGAAGTAAAGGATATAGAGGTAGAGGCCATGAGTTCGTCCGGGACATGCTTCTCAGTAGCGGGTACCAATGCTGCCTTGGCCAGTCTGGAGCTATCAGAATTACCTTTGGCTGTTCCTCTCTGATCTTCAGTAGAACTTTGTACATCAATGGGAGAGGTGGAAAGGCATATACTGTCAGGGCCTTCCAGCTGAAAGAAAGGGAGTCCACCCTCCAGGCTTGTGGGTGGTATACTCTTGAGCAGAATTTCTTCAGTTGGTGGTTGAGTGGGGAGGCGAACAGGTCTATCTCTGGCATTCCCCATTTCTTTGTTATGGTTTTGAAGATGTCTGGATGCAGCATCCATTCGTGAGCATCCGTGGTAGTTCTGCTTAAGCTGTCTGCTAGTGAATTCTCTTTTCCTGGTATGAATCTGGCCTGCAGTTGGATGTTGAGATTCAGGCCTAAGTTCCACAGGTCCATTGCCATCCGGCATAGAGGGTATGAATGTGTGCCTCCCTGTTTGTTGATGTACCACATGACTGTGGTATTGTCCGTCCTTATCAGCAGGTGTCCTTGCTGGAGGAATAATTTGAATGCCTCGATTGCATGCTTCACTGCCAGCATCTCCTTTAGATTTATGTGTAGATTCAGCTGGTCTTGGGACCATAGGCCTTGGATACACTTGTCTTCAATGTGTGCCCCCCAGCCTAGGTCTGAGGCGTCCGTGGTGATGGTCTGCCTTGGATGTGGTTTGTGGAAAGGCAATCCTCTGTTGATCTGGCAGGCCTGAGCCCACCACAGGAATTCTTTTTGGAATGATTGGTATCAGGGCTTCTAGACTGTGTCTGTGTTGAGACCATACATTCCTTAGGTACCATTGTAATTTTCTCATGTGCAGCCTGGCATGTGGGATCAAGATTATGCAGGATGCCATGTAACCCAGGGCTTGCAGGACTTTCCTTGCAGTAAGCTGAGTTTGTCTTGTTAATACCATGAAGTAGACTGGTAGTTGCTTTTGTTTTTCTTCTGTGAGAAAAGCCATCTGAGTTATTGTATCCAGTTCGGCACCCAAAAATGTTATCCTTTGGGATGGCACTAGTCTTGACTTTTGTATGTTGACTGTGTATCCCAAGGCTTGCAGCAGTTGTATGACATAGGCCAAATCCTTTATTATTTTTGTCTTGTTGTCCGCTTGTATTAGGCAGTCGTCCAGGTATGGGTAGATTTGAATTCCCTGAAGTCTGCAATGTGCAATTACTGATGCCAGGCATTTCGTGAATACTCTGGGCGCAGTAGATAAGCCAAAGGGCAATGCTGAGAATTGATAATGCTCTGATCCTGCAAGAAATCTGAGGTGTCTTCTGCAATCTGGTCGTATAGGGACGTGCAGGTATGCCTCCTTGAGATCTAGAGTCACCAGCCAAGACTCCTTGCCCAACATGGGAAGAAGTTGCTGTAGGGTCAGCATCTTGAATTTTGGAACAATGAGATATGTGTTCAGTGCGGACAAGTCGAGAATAGGCCTCCATTGGTTTTCTTTTCTTGGTACAAGGAATAGTCTGGAGTAAAATCCTTGGCCTTGTTCCATAGATGGTACCTTTTCTATTGCTCTCATCCTTAGTAAGCTGATGATTTGTTTTAGAGCCTCTGATTTCTGGCATGGTGGAAGGTCTGGCATTCCTCTCTTTTTTGATAGAGTGCGGAAGTGAAACCTGTAGCCTTTGTCTATTGTTTGCAAAGTCCATTTGTCTCCTGTAATGCAATGCCAGTTTTTTGAAAATAAAGCTAGCTTTCCGCCCAAGGGTGCTTCCAGTTGTTCCCTGGTAGGCGGAATCAGAGCAAAGTCATTGTGTCTGTCCTGTGGAAGTGGTTGCAGTCGCATCTGTGGCGGCACTTCTCTGGTTGGCAGGTTGCCACTGACGACCCCTGTAGGCACTCCTTGATTGACCTCTGCCTCTTGGGCGTCTATTTCTGCCTCTCTGTGCTCTGGAGGTGTCTGGAAAGGACCAATTCTTTGAAGGCCAATTTCTGCTGAACCTCGGAGGTTGGACCTGCAGAAAATCCTTGACTGTTTGGACAGATTTTGCTTTTTCTTCCACTTTCTTTAGAACCTCCTGTGCAGGGGAGCCAAATAAACTTTGTTTCTCCATAGGGGCATCTAGGAGTTTAGACTTAACATGGTCTGGCAAGGATTGTTCTTTTAGCCAGGCATGCCTTCGAATCACTGCTCCAGTCATAGCTGATCTAAATGAAGCCTCCAGTGCATCATAGCCACATTTTAAGAAATGATTACTGACCTGCTGAGAGTTGTGTACCAAATCCTGAAGGGACTTACGGTCTAAAGGTTCAGGAGAGGACAGCTTTTTATTCAGCTGATCTAACAAAAATTCCTGGTACTGTATCATGTGGAATTGACAGCCCTGGCAGAAAGAGTAGCAGATGTATAAACCTTTTTACCCCATCTCTCTAATGCTCTTGATTCTCTTTCAGAGGGTAGGGGGTTTTTGTCCGAGGCAGCTGCAACACCTTTTAGGGCCCTGAGAAATGGTTTCTGGGTCTGCAGCATGGGCCTTATACAAGTGGAAGTGAGAATCCGGGACCCTGTAGTATCTGTCAGGTTTGGCAGGGGCCGGGGGAAGAGAATCAGGGGCAGTACTGCCATCATTGTATGCATCATCAACCACTGATAGTACAGGTGGTATGGCTAAAGGCCTATGCTGTGGTAAGTGTAAAAAAGTCCTTAGCCTTTTCCTAGAATCAGAAAAATCCTGACCCTGCCATTGGAAGTGTTCCCTCATTGAGTGTAGAGTTTCCTCAAATAAAAATTCTTCTGGAGGGGAGGCAGAAGGAATGGAGTCTTCTGCATCAGAATCCTCATAAGGTGAGTATGGTCCTTCCTGATGGTCAGATAAATCTGAACCATCTGAGGAATAGTCAGAGGAGAGAGGTTCAGGGGGTTCAGTCCTAGGCCTCTTTTCAGGAGGGGGTTGTGAGGCCCTGTCAGGGCTTTTGTAGGTAAGGCCTTCGAACGTTTAGCTGCTTTAGCCCTGGAGAAGGCCTTGATAGACATAGAAGCAGGGGGTCTAGCTGCCCCACGTGCAGGAGTAGAGATGTCCAATGTAATGGTGTCAGACAAATCTTGTGTACCTGCTTCTTCAGTAGGCATTTCTGTAGCCGACTCAGCCGGGGCCTGTGTGGCCTCGGTTGTCGGAGGCATGCTTTCGGCCGAAGGGAGAACCGATGTCTCGGTTTCAGCCGAAACCGAGACACTGGCGGTAGGCCTAACCGTGGTTTCAGCCGAAACCGCAGGTCGCGAGTGTCGGTCCTTTTCCTTGCGTTTTTTAGCTAAATGTGTAGTCGGCGTCTCCGACGGCATTTTATATGCAAAAGCGGAGCCAAAAAACTCTTCAGCAAACTCCGACCGACGTCTAAGTGTCCGTCGGTTGAAGGAAGCACAGGCTAAACAAGCTGATACGTCGTGGTCTGGGCCTAAGCAAGGAAGGCAGTAAGAGTGGAAATCCTTATGAGGTATTTGTTTCCCACAAGTTAAACAATTATTTACTTTGTCTGACATCGGCTGAGGCAAGAAAGAGTCCCCAACGGGGTACTTAGCTTTTTTAGAAGTCTTCGGTAGCTGAAATCTCTGGATCTGACCGACCGGCACTTGCGAACAGCTTCTGCTTCGGGCACCACGCGGCAAGAAAGACTGAGGAAAATGGCGTCGGCTGATGCCTTTATACCCCAGGAGCTATGACGGTCGGGTGAAGTGCGATATCAGCCGAGGCCAGACCCAGACTTTGGAATCCGGCCGACCGAAGGGCTGCCTGAGGCAGGACAACCCATATGTTATGACTGCAGATGCATCCTTGAAGGACATCATGTTGAAACCACTATCCTCTGCAAAAAACATGAACATAATGTAATTATCTCAAAAAGTGTAAAAATTCTCAATAAATCCATTACAATGAAACTACACACAGTACTGTTAGTGGGAAGGAAAATGGTAGCTTTTATTCTCCTCAAAGATCTACTGTTGAGATAAGCACAACTTCTTCAGGAAGAATCACTTTAACAGTAAATTGTAACATTTAGGTAGATTTTCAGGCAGCACTTGAATACCCATGTGAGGAGAAAAATTTCAACTTCCCTTGGGGGCCACAGTCATGCTGAAGCTGTCCTACACTTGGACTGTGATTCCAAACTGTAGTGTTTCAAAAGATATAAATAAGTAGTTCCTTGAGGTACATTCTAAGATATCTGATGAAAAAGTACTTCTGAAATGTACTGTTAATGTAGCTGCTGACAGCAGAATGTGCCCCTCAAGTGCCTTAGAGATCTTTATTACACTTGTCACAGCAAAAGGCAATACAGATCAGCCTTTTGCAACAGTCCACTTAATGACTGACAAATCTTTTCCCTTTTTAAAATGACAGAAAGACAACATTTTCCAGATTCATTAAATCTATCTTGCAGTATCAGAACGGTCTACACACACTGAACATATGCTGATGTTCTTCACTTTATTAGAATGGGTAAAAGAGTGGTAGATGCAGACTGATTCAGAGTCACAGATAATACAAGACTTCTCTCCACCAGAAGTGTCCATCACGTCACCAGCTCCTCTCATTCTTCGAGTCTACTAGACCAGCCTTAGCCTCGCCCAGCCTCAAACCTAACATCTGGGGCCAGTGAGAAGATAGAGGACACTGATGCAGCATCATTCTGCTGATGGGGAATGTGCCCAAATCACCAACTGGCAGCAGCCTTGCAAGCTGCAGTACACACATAACTTCATGAACAAGAGATATATTGTTTAAAGCATGGAGCTTACCAGGCTCTTAACACTACTACTGCTGCTACTGCAGTCAGCCTAGATCGCTTCCCACCCCAAGATGGGAAAGCTGACAACCACTCACTCTCATCCTACCCTGCATGGTTTCCCCAGCACCTGTGCCACAGGTCATTCTGGGCACAGTAACGGTTTCATCATTCTATGTCATGGGGCCACTACTGCTGAAACAGCTGGCATGAAAGACACAGTTTTCCTTGATCCTCTCATTATAAAACATCATATTAGCGGGTTTATAGCACCTACAATCATGTACTTCTGAAATTCTTTTTCCAGAGGTAACAAGTAGAAAAGGTACTTTGTTAAATATATTTTATATCCATTGTACTTTCATGGCTTAAAGGGAGATAAGGTCAACATCCACAATATGTAAGTTCACATCTCAAAGAAAAGAAACATGCCTTCTTAGTACCCTTAAGTGAACATCTCCATTTCAGAAACACCTAGCCAGTGGATTATACTGCTAAATCTAGGAAGGTCAGTACATTAGCAAACTGCAAAGTTAAAACTAATGCTTTACCTGCACAGAAGTGTACGTTCCTTGGTTAAAGGGAATACAATACTTAGATCACTTGTAAATAAATTAAACTGTAAATTCTTGGGACATTTAAGAAATTTTGTAAACACAAAACTGATCAACAAAAATAATGGAAAACAAAACTGAATTTATGTGCCAGAAACACAAAAAAAATCTGTTTAATAAAACACTAACGTACTTTGCTGTAAAATGTGAAAATGGAACCAGTGCAACAAACATATAGGGCAGCTCAACTGAATTTGACAAACGTCTTAAGTTAAATCGAAAGCCAAGTTTTAACAGGGTGAAATAAAAACGCAAAGCCTAAATAATTTCTCTTCAGTTCAACAGCTGAAGAGGTTTGTAGTGTACGAAGGAGACAGATACAACCAGCAGTATCGAGTGGTTTACAACTGAAACTTTAACGTTTAGATTGTCTGATTTTCCATGTGACAAATTTTTCAGATTATTTGATTGCACAAGACATACACAAGTTTTAGGCTAGTATAAGGTATGTACTGTAAAACAGTGAGGATCACGGGAAGGGCTGGGTCCTACACCAGAGAGGGTCCAAGAATCTATACAGATTCAACTTGGGAGAAAAGATTGGAGGACAGCCACCAATCAAAGTAGTGTCTGAAGGTGATGGGTAGGGTATACGGCAGAGATTACTGGATGTGCTTACATGGAATGGAGGAGGAACAGGGGACATCTTCTGAAACAGGATAATCAGAAGACTGTAGAGAGAAAACAAGAAATTATAATTTTCTTCAAGAAACAACTTAAATAATGGGTAGTGCATAATATGGGGAGATTATGGTTTAATGCTTGGCTGTAGCACAATGAAAGGAGGAAAGAAATGGGATGTGAAAACTCTATAGTCAGGAAAAAAGTTTAGTGAAAGAAGATTGCAATGTCCAGGAAGATTAGTTGGAAGGTGGGCAATAGTCATGCTAGAGTGTTTTGGGGAGGAAATGGAAGATTGGTAATACCTGCAGGACCAATGAAGACTCCGCCCACTATTCATGGAGTTTTACAACGTGTGGTACAGTTTTGCCAGAAACGATTTTTAAATCACTGGAGGGCATTTCAATGTGACTGCAGATTCCCTATGGAAAACAAAGTATGGACGGACAGAGTACAACAGGAAAGCAAACTAAGCACTGCAGGGATGGGTGGATATACGCAGAATAATCCACAAACAAAAGAGATAATGTACTTTGTCCAGAAAGAGAAACAGTATGTAGACAGGGATAGGTTTATGCTTAGCATGAGGTAATCTGGGTGAGTTAAAGAGGAGCTATAGATCTGTCAGATAACACTTTGGTGAAAATGCAGTTTAAGGTGAACAAAGATGGTAAGGTGGAAAGCTAGTGAAGGTGGAAACTCTGGTTGTGGAATGGTTAGAAAAAGGGTGAGGACATTGCAGCAAAAGATGAAGCGGAATCCAATACAGGAAATGTATGAAACTTGTATGGTGGGATGTGAAGTTGGCCTGGAAAGGGCAGACTATGTTGCGGTAGAGATTTTAGAGAAGGCAAATGAATACTTAACGCAACAAAGTGAAAAACAAAGCTGATCATTGTGACATAATTCCTTTATTAAGAACAGAAGTAAAGTATAATCAGATTTATTCATAGTATTAACTCTAAAATCTTTTCTTAAAATGACTGAGATGAGCGCTTTCGGCAAATTGCCTTCGTCAGATCAAACTTTACAATGAAAGCCTTCCCACTATAAAAACTTGAGCAGACCTTACAAGTTGCAACATAAATCACATTCTTGGTATTGCAGTCTGCATGACTATTTAATTTGTATTCTCTCTTATTAATAAGGTGTTGAAATGTATTACTTGTGTTTATATAATCACAGGCTTTACATGTCCTACACTTGAATGTACCTACCCTATTAGCTGTATCCATCTTTTTAACATTTCTTTCTCGACAAAGTAACTGCTTCAAGTTCTACCTGTTAAACAGAACTCTGGGGCATCTCCTACTATATTCCTTACTCCATCTGCTGTTAAAATTTTCCAGTTATTCTTACTTATGTCATATATTTGTTGCACATCTTGACAATACGCAAGCATACATCTTTATTCCCATTCGCTCATTCCTATCTGGTCCAAGTATATTTCCATTTTCTTCAACTTCCCTAAGAAAATATATCTTTCATCTACTCTATCTCAATTTCTTTACCTCTGAAGCTCCTTTATGGATCTCATTAAATTTGTAATCCTATTTTAGAAAGTTGCTGTTTTATCCTCATCAATTCCATCTCATAATCTGTCTCATTAGTGCATAACCTTCAGCTTTTTAGGAATTGTCCTTTAATAACTTGGGGAAATATATTCCTAGGGTGCATATTATTTCAATGCAGAAGACGATTCTTCAGCACTATTTTCAAAATATCTGTGTATTAAAAGTAGCATTGTCTCCCAATGTCAATGTAACATCAAAAAAATCTATCTTCTCTCGAATTGTGAACATCAAAGTCCAAGAAGGATGTGTTCTTCTTAATGTATTCAACAAATAATGAAAGCTAGGTTTCATCACTTTTCCATTGAAAAAATATGTCATCCACAAATCTCTTTAAGAACAAGATGTATTGCTTCTATATATTCTCATTGTTGAAGATGAACTCCGTTTCTCATTGGACCATCAGAATATTAGAAAAACTGTTAGCACAGGAGGTGCTACCCCCATTTCTGTAAGAAATATTCATTCTCAGAAACTAGAACATTGTTTACAGTAATAGGATCTGCTTTTTCTCAAACAGCTTTCTCAGTTAAAATTTCTGTACAGCTTCAATTCTGCAGTCATTAGGAATAACTGTGAAGAAGCTCCTTACATCCACTGTCACCATTAGAAAAGACATTCTTTTATGTCAGATATTCGACAATATGCTGAAAGGGTTTGAAGGAAATGCTCAATATCTTTTAATACGGACAATGCACTTGGCAGAGCTTTCTTCAAATTATGTTCTATGTAGATGGAAATAAGATCTGTAATTAATTTATCCGCTACCTGAAACAATAGGCTACATTGGTGGATTACTAATATTTTTGTGAATTTTTGGAGAACCTTGTATTGATAGAACTAAAATTATTCACTTGAAAATACTCATACAAGTCTGTAGTAATAAAATAGAAGTTATGTACTTACCATAACGTTCCATATGAGTTGTTTATCTCGCCTTTATTCTCACTGATGGGTTCGGAACCGATCCTCGGCTCCGACACAGCCGACAGCAAGCTCAAGGTTTACAAGTAGCTCGAGACCAAGCCCCTTATCCCACAATGCACTTCTGGAATTACCTCAGATCTTGTTTGCTGCGAATAACAGTATATACATACATATATATATATATATATATATATATATGCAACATACACATTCCCTCTGATTATATATATATATATATAAAGAAAAAGAACAAATGGGAAGAATAAATATTGAATAACCAGGATGGCACTAGCCTCTAAGTCAACAGTCAGCCAGGAGGGGGAAGGAGGGAGCGACATGAGAATAAAGGCGAGATAAACAACTCACATGGAACGTTATGGTAAGTACATGTGAAGTTGTTAAATCTCGCAGTTGATTCTCACTGATGGGTAGCGTCCCTAGCACCCTCAACCTTGGGTGGCTCATGGGAGTATGTTCTACAGTACCGTAGAACCAAAGGAAGACCTGTCCCTTGAAGTCCTATTTACTTTGTAATGCGAGATAAAGGTATGAGGCTTAGACCAAGTGGCTGCAGCGCAAATATTGTAAAGGGGCAATTTAGCTTGAAAAGCAGAAGAGATAGAGACAGCTCTGGTAGAATGAGTTTTTGGTTTGTGCGTTAAAGATATGCTCATATTCTCATAAACAAAGGATATACAATCGGATAACCATTTAGATAAAGTTGTTTTAGCCACTGGATTGCCTTTTCTTGCTTCTGAGAAGGTTACAAAAAGTTGGTCTGATTTCCTAATATCCTTAGTTCTGTCAAGATAAAATCTGAGCTGTCTGTGAACATCAAGTTTGTGCAGCATATATTCCAATTTGCTTGAGTGGTTGGGGAAAAAGACTGGCAGTTCAATGACCTGATTGATATTTGACTCAGAACAAACTTTAGGTAAAAATGAGGGGTTTGTTCTGAGAAATACTCTATCAGGATGGAAGATCATGTAGGGTGATCTGATAGATAATGCTTGAAGTTCTGACACTCTGCAGGCAGACGTAATGGCCACAAAAAATATTGTTTTCCAAGATAAAAAATTTAAATCACAAGAAGATGCTGGTTCAAAAGGGAGAAGAATAATTTGAGACAGAATAAGGTTTAAATCCCAGGGAGAAAAGGGAATTTTGATTGGAGGTCTCACATGAACACCTTTAAGGAAGGTTTTAGATAATCTATGACTCATAATATTTGAGCCACCAAGACCAAGGTGAAAATTTGAGATAGCAGCTAACTGAACTTGAACTGTAGCAGCTGCTGCCCCTTCCTTAAAAATCTTTGTTAGAAATTCTAAGATCGAAGACAGCGGAGCTCGGAAAGTGTCAATGTTGGCCCAAATTGAGAACCTTTTCCATTTACGGCCATATAATTTCCTGGTTGATGGCTTGTGAGAAGACAAAAGAATCTGTCTTGTATTTTCTGAAATTGAATGAAGCCTGGCAATTAGGGGAAGTGGATTAGCCAAGCAGTCAGTTTGAGGGACTGCAGAAAAGGATGAAGATCCCCTGACGGGTGAGTCAGAAGGTCCGGAACTGGGTCCAGGATCCATGGATCTTCCAACAGATGATGGTGGAGAAATGGAAACCAAATCTGTTGAGGTAAGTAGGGGTCTATGAGTATAACAGTCCTTCCCAGCGATTTTGCTTTCTGTAAAAATCTGGGTATTAATGGGAAGGGTGGAAATGCATAAAGGAGACCCAGGGGCCAATCGTGTAAAAGTGCGTCTCTTGGGGGATGGTATTAGGGCAAAGTAGCTTCTGCATTTTGAATTGATGTGGCTGGCAAAAAGGTTGCAAGGCTGGCCCCATTTGCGGAAGATCAACTCCGCAACCTGTTGTTTGAGAGACCACTCATGAGGGAGTAATATTGCCCTGCTTAGCTTGTCCACTATCACGTTGGATTTCCCGGGGATGTGCGTTGCTAACAGAAAATGCTGGGACACAGCCCATTGCCAGACCCTGAGGGCTTCTCAACAAAGGGGGCAGGACTTGGTTCCGCCCTGCTTTTCACGTACCAGACTACTGACATGTTGTCGGTCTGAATTGCAATAGTCCCTAGAGGGAGAGAGTCCTGAAAGTACTGCAACGCCAAAAGTACCGCTCTCAAATCTAGAACATTGATGTGCAGATGTGATTCTTGATCTGTCCATGTGCCTTGGGCAGTCTTTCCCAGAAAATGCCCCCCTCCCCACCCTATCAGGGAAGCGTCCGTGGTCACAGTGGCTACTCTGGGGGGGTGGGGGGTGGGAGAACAAAAGGTCTTCCGATTGTGACATGAAGAGACGTCAACCACCACCGAAGGTCTCTCCTGCAAAAATCCGTGATAAGAATCATGTGGTGCATTGGTAGTTTCTGATAAGACCACTGAGCGAAGAGGAGCCATTGAAGAATTTGCATGTGCATCCTTGCATGTGGTATAGCCAGGATTGTTGCCACCATCAAACCTAGTATTTTCAATACCGCTGCTGCTGTAGCTTTGTTCTTCAACACCAGTGAGCTGACACTTTGGCAGAGAAGAGAGACTCTTTCGATAGGGAGACGTAGAGTGGTAGTTGAGGTATCTAACTCTGCTCCTATAAAAACGGTATGCTGAGATGGCAATAAGGCAGACTTTTCGAAGTTGATTGTAATGCTTAACTGATGGCAGAGTGTCAGAGTGTATTGTGTTGCCTGGGTCAATTGATGCCTGGTGGTAGCAGTGAGCAGCTAATCATCTAGGTATGGAAACACCTGGAATCCTAGACGCCTCAGGTGAGCCGTGACCACTGCCATGCATTTGGTGAACACTTTGGGGACTGTAGTGAGACCAAAGGGCAGGGCTCGAAACTGGCAATAATTGGCTCCCAGCTGGAAGCGCAGATGATCTCTGGAGCGTCTGTTCATCTTTATGTGATAGTACCCGTCCTTGAGATCTATGGAGCACATCCAATCGCCTTTCCCTAAGAAGGGAAGAATGGACTGAAGCGTGACCATTCTGAACTTCTCTTTCTTTACAAACTGGTTGAGTCTGCTGAGGTCCAAGATAGGTCTCCAGTCCCCTGTTTTCTTTGGTACCAAAAAGAATCTTGAGTAAGTTCCGAATCTGACTTGGTCTTCTGGGACTGGTTGGATGACTCTTTTCTAGCAATCTGCGGACCTCTTCAATTGCTTGTTCCCTGAGATTGGGTGGACCATCTGGGATTTTCTTTATAGGAATGGGAGGGGTGAAGAACGGTATGAAATATCCTCTGGAAACGATGCTTTGTACCCAAGTATCCGATGTTATGTTTAGCCCAGCTTCTGGGTACAAAGACAAGTGACCCCCGACTGCCTCCAGAGCCGAACAGTCGGGCCCCCTTTCAGGGGCGTTGGTAGGACTGACCAGAGAACTGACCCCTGTCACCCTGTTGCTGCGGACCCCCTCTGCCACGGGGGCGGCGTCTAACGTTATACCCCCTCCTCTGCCTCTTGAGGGGGTTTCTCCACGTGTGTCCTGAAAGGCTGCCTTGAGTTTTTCGGAACCACATTTCCCCCCCCTAGGGCCCTTGGTGTAGGGCTGAGTGGGGGTGGAAAAATGGACCCCAACAGCAGATAAGGTCTTGCCTTCCTGCTCACACCCGGTTAAAGTTTCCTTTACTTTGGGCCCAAACAGTGATGAGCCATCGAATGGGGTATCAATAAAGGAAGACTTAAAGGGTTTCGCAAAGGAACAGAGACGCATCCAGGCTTGCCTTCGAAGAGCAATGCCCGAACTAGCGGCTCTACTTGAACCATCAACAGCATATGATATGAGACGCATGCACGAGTTCACTACTGAGTTTAGGGTAGCAAGCTGGGCACTGACTTTGTTGGCCACTCCTGCAGCTACCATACCCTGGAGAGTATCTCCTAGCTCTTTCAGGAGATCTCTCTGTAGTCTTGTAAAATGGGTTAAGTAGTTCAGTGATCACAGAGAAAAAGTCGCTGAACTAAACATGCACTTCCCATATCTATCCATAACCCTAGAATCTCTGTTAGGGGGATGAATAGAAGAGGATGTCTCAGATACTTCCTTTTTGGTGGCTGCAGCTACCACCATAGCATCAACAGGCACTCCTTTTGTTAAAAATGTCTTGTCCACTGGGGCAGATATGAATTTATTGGGTCTACGAGGGACAGGTTCCATGGTCTCTGGTGACTCCCAGGCCTTACGAGAGATCAGTTCCATGAGCTCGTCGTAAGGCGGAGACACCCAAGAAGTGGAAGGTTGAGACCCAAAAGCCTTCAAGAGCACAGACTCATCCTCAGTAGGGGTTTTGGACTGCCAATCGCCCCTCTAAGGATCTCTAGTGTCTCTGCAAAGGAGATATCCTCAGAGGGGGATCGAGGGGACCCTTCTGACTCATCTAAGTTCATGTCAGATGTCAAAGACTCCTGTGGGGAGTTTAAGTGCCTCCTCTTACACAGTCTCTTCCTGGGCACCTCCTCAGTGGGGGGATCTGGGGAGGTCTCAGAAGAGCAGGGGACGCCCTGTGGGGGGTACTTGAGGCTCAGGGTCTCTATGCTTAGAGGGATCGGTAGATGAATAAGCAGACACAGGAGCTTGAGGGGAGAGGAAAAGCTGAACCGATGCTGACGTTGTCTTTGGAGACACCATAGCTCCGACGAGAAGGAGTGGACGGACCTGAAAGTACCGTCCGATCCTCCTGCACCAAAACCCTGGGCTCCGAGCCCGAGGTACGAGCCGAGCTCATCCCAGCCGAAGCCCCGAGAGGAAGAGTCGGCACCGACAAGTTGGTGCGACTATCCTCCTCGGACCCGATGGGAAAGTGTCGACGCAGAGGATATCCGAGCAGATGGAGCCGATAACACCGGTGTGGGTATCGGCTCCAAGGGTTCGACCACCATCCGTTCAATTTCCTTCGGCTCCGAGAGTCCAGTACGGCTCGGAGGATGAGTAGACAAATCCGGTTCCATGGTCTTCAGTACTGACAAGCTAGTCGGGGCCGACAACAATTTGGCAAGTCCTGGTGCCTGTAAAAGCTTCTGCACTAGCCGATCCATGTCCAAATCTGAAAGGCAGACTGAAGACATGGCTGAATGCACCTAAGGTGCTGACTGGAGCAGAGGTGAAGAAGGAACTTCAGAGACCGGCTCCAATACTGAGAGCTGGCTCCAAATCAAAGGTACACTCGGTTCCAATGACTGTGGAACCGATGACCCTCCTTTTGAAATCTTAGCCTTTTTTGAGACCTTATCTGAAGACTTGGATTTTGAGGATTTGGATGATGTACTAGCACCCTCATGGCTACTCAAGACTTCCAAAAAAGATTGCTGTAAAAATCACGTCTACAAGTTTCCTCCTCCTCTCCAAGAGAACTCTTGCAGAAAAGGAGTGGCAAATGCTACAGGTGTCTTGGAGGTGTTTAGCCCCCAGACAGTAGACACATTGAATGTGTCCGTCAGTAACAGACATTTTCTGCCCACAATCTGGGCATTTTCTGAATCCCGATTTGGGATGGGATTTCTCCCTATCATCCGACATAGTTAAGTGAAAAAGGCAGTAAATCAGATACACAACTAAGCCCAAACTGGGCACTAACTATAACAGTATATATATATATATATATATATATATATATATATATATATATATATATATATATATGGCTAGGAAGCCCACAGAAAAACCTGACTATAATAAAGATTAATAGTAGAGAAAAGGGGCTTAAAACCCACACAAACTAAGAAGCCAACAAGGCCCTAACTTTTAAACTATTTTTACTACCTAAAGAGTAAATATAATAGTACTAACACACACTATACATATTAAACAAAAAAGAAAACTTTTTTATAGACTTGCTGTTAATTTGCTATTAAAATGGTCCGAGCTAACTGGAACACCGAGATCTCTCTTGCCGCGGCAAACTGGATCTGAGGTAATTCCAGCAGTGCATTGTGGGATAAGGGGCTTGGTCTCGAGCTACTGGCAAACCTTGAGCTTCCTATCAGCCGTGTCGGAGCCGAGGATCAGCTCCGAACCCATCAGTGAGAATAAACGGCGAGATTTAACAACTTCACATCAAGGATATAGGGAATTTTCAAACTCTGGATCCCACACAGTTTGGTTTTGTGAAGGATAGATCATGCCTGCTCAATTTGGTTGACTTCTTTGAGTCAGTCGCCAGACCTGTGGATGAAGGCAAGGTTGTTCATAGCGCCTACACTGATCTGGCCAATGCTTTTGATACCATTCCCCACTCAGGAATCACAGAAAAAAATCACTAAGCTAGCCATCAACCCCTGTATCATTACGTGGGTTGCAAACTGGCTCACAGATAGAACCCACAATGTGAAAGTAGCTGACCCCAAGTCAGATTGCTGAATAGTCACGCGTGGAGTCCCACAGGGTTCGGTCCTGGATCCTCTCCTGTTTGGTATCTACTTCTCTGAAGTCCAGGCCAACACGAAGGGACTCTGGCTGACAAAGTTCACAGACGATTGCAAGTTGGGAGCTATTATTAACTCCACAAGTGATGCTGACATCCTACAGAATGGCCTCGCTGAGACCAACAACTGGTGTAAGAACCATTGCCTTAAGCTCAATGCCAAAAAGACGTCATCCCCTTTGGGAAAAACCCGGTTCCCATGAATTACCACATTGATGGTAGTCCACTGAACACAGAAGGTGTTATAAGAGATCTGGGCTCTTTTGATCACCACATTGCCACTGTGGTCAGAAAGTCCTTCTATGTGGCACATCTCATTACTAAGGGTTTTGCATCCAGGAAGAAAGAGATCATTGTCACCCTCTACTCTTCCCTCTTTAGCCCAATCATAGAGTACAATGCCCCACTCGGCATGCATCTCTCTAGACACCTGCAACAACTGGAGAGGCCGCAAAAGTACCTCACAAAGAGTATCCTAGGCCTTAAACACTTGTCCTATATGGACAGACAAAAAACTCCAACTATTCTCGGTCTCATATCACCTACTTAGAGGCAATCTCTGCTTGACTTACAAAGTCATGTCTGACCCAGCTCTGTTAGAAATGCTACATCTAAAGAAATCTCAATCCTTCAGCACCACACGTTCCAGAGACCTCAACCTCATTACGATAATTAACAGAACATGCAGGAGGGACAGGTTCATAATCCAGAGACTGCCCATGCTATGGAATAGACTTCCCATACATGTCAAGCAGAGCACCTTGCTGACTCTCTTTCAAGAGAAACCTTGATGAGTGGATGGGAAACAGAAAACTCACCCGGGGGATAACTCCAGTGGCTCTACTGGACAGAGGCACTGGGAACTAAGGTCGGGTGGCACTAAGGCAGGGTAATCCTACGGCTAGGCTTGTAAAGGCCCCAGGGCTATTAGCCTAGTACACACCTATGAACCATAAGGTCATATAAAGTTCTCTTTCATCCTTTTTATATTTTGTCTAGGTCATACTTCTGTATTTTCTCATATGTGGTATCATGTAATACTTTAACATCCTCTTTTCATAGTAGGACCTATCCATGATCACTACTGTCCTCCCTTTGTCCACCAGTCTTATGATAATTTTGTTGCTTTCCATGCGTTCTTTTAAGGCTTTCTTTTCATGAGTATCCAAGTTATAGAAGCCATTGTTCTTCTTGCTATTATGTATAGGGGCTACTTCATTCACGCATAGTTTCACAAAAGTTTCCAATACAGGATGCTGTAAAGGAATGAACGCACTAGGTTTTTTAAAAATATTATTAAATAAAGGAGCTTCGGAGGTAAAGAAAATGAGAGAGAATAGAGGAAAGCCATATTTTCTTAGGGAAGTTTAAGAAAATGGCAATATACTTGGACCAAATAGGAATAAGAGAATGTGAATAGGATGTATGCTTACATACAGTCAAGATATACAACAAATATGTGGCATAATTAAGAATTATGACTTTAGTCACAGGTGACTCTATAGTCAGGCACACTGATGTCCCACTCAGCAGGCTGAACAAGGAGAAAGTTACAGTCAGCTGGCTGTCGGGTGCCAGGCTCCACCACATAACGCATGTACTCAAGTCACTCCACAGCAAGTACAAATATGACTCTGTCATTGCCCATGTTGGAGTGAAATGAATTGAGACATACCTCCGTGGCCTACATGAAAAGAGACATGGAGGAGCTCTTGGATCATGTGGCCAAGGCAGGTATGACCCTAGCCCTGCGTAGCATCCTACCTTCGCCCAGAATGATACCACAATATAAGGACAAAATGATTGACTTCAACAACTGGCTAAACTTCTGGTGTCATTCAAAGGGGATCCAGTATCTGTCTGCCTGGGATAACATGATCGACAGACCACAATGCTTTGCCAGAGATGGTCTGCACCTGTCGCCCCTGGGATTCAGGTTACTGGCTAAGGCTCTTGCCACCCCTATAGTGCCTTTTTAGGCAAAGTTCAAAGGACAAAACCACCACCATAACAGGTACAAGCATGCAAATTCTGAAGGTAATGCTACTCAATGCTAGAAGTCTAAACCTCAAAATGCACTCTCTCGAGGCACTCCTAAAAATGAAGAACATTGACATCTGTGCAGTAACTGAGACCTGGTTCAAGGCTCCAGAGAGCACCTCTGCAATACCAGGCTACAACTCTTTCCACACTTTTTGGCCACCAAACCAAGACCGAAACACTAAAGTTGGAGGAATGGCCATACTCACCAAGGATATTCACACCACCAGGCTAGTTGCCCAACACAATACGTCTGAAATTCTCCAGGTGCAACCAACACTAGATAAGACTGCAATCCAAATTGTAGCTTGCTACAGATCCCCCACCATGCCCCAAGATTCTCACTACACCTTTCTAAACATACTGAAAAATATTAAGATACAACCAAACACCCTAATACTGGGTGATTTCAACTACCCTGCCATTAAATGGTAAAACTACTTGTGTACCAACACCTTTGCCCAACGGTTCTTGGAATTCATAAATTCCAACGTCCTGGATTAACTAATCCATAGTCCCACCAGGGGCTCCAATATCCTAGACCTTGTCATTACCAACATGGGAAATTGATGCTCCACACCTATGGTCACCCCTTCGTTGGTCAGGTCTGACCATAAGCTAATCACCCTTAACATCCACATCCCATCCCCACCCCCCTGTAAGGAAACCTCCATAAAAAACTTCTCCAAAGCCAACTTCATGCTACTCAAGTCAGAAGTGACAAACTTCATGACACCCATGCAGACGGGAACTGAAAGTTAGACTGCTGAATCCTACACTAAGGCACTGTACGAGCACATCCACTCATGCATGAATCATGCCATCCCAAATAGAACCAATATGCTCTACTCCAAAAAAAGGAAGCCAATCTGGTGGTTCCCTGCCATAAACAAACTTTACAACAAAAGGAAGAAACTGTTGCAGAAAAGAGAAAAATCCCAGGATGCAAAAAAATCCCTTACCAGCCTCAGTAAGAAGCTGAGATGCCTCAAAATCCTCCAAAGCTAGTTACGAAAATAAAACTGCCAAAGATTCCTAAGACAACCACAAGGCATTCTATAACTATGTCAAGAATCTAAATGGCAATGCTCTGAACTACAACAGAATGGCATTAAATATACTGATCCCAAGGATATTGCCAATATCCTGGCAGATCAATTCAGTGCCAACTTCACCACCCTCTCACCCCCTAAATGGCCCATCTCAATACCGGAAGATTACCAAATTCTGGTAATAACGGCCACACAGTTAAAAAACGCACTCTCCAAAGCTAAGAATACAGCATTCAGGGGACCAGATGACATCCCGGGCTGTGTACTACATGAACTACAAAATGAACTGGCACCTCACTCAAGTGTCATGTTTAATCATAGCCTCACCTCAGGCTTCATGCCCACTGAGTGGCGCACAGCTACAGTTATCCCACTCCACAAGGGGGGGAGATTCACCTTGGATCCTGGGAACTACCGCCCCATCAGTCTGATGAGCCTGATCTGCAAGGCCATGGAACATATTATCATGGAACTTATAGAGAGACATTGGCAACCTTCAAAAACTGAACCTCACACAGTTTGGGTTCGTGAAGTGCCGATCTTGTCTCCTGAACCTGACTGACTTCTTCGAATCAGTCTCCACAGTCGTGGACGAGGATAAGGCATTGCACACAGCCTATCTGGACCTCGCCCAGGCCTTTGATACCAGCCCCCACTCCGGAATCATAGATAGACTTACTAAGCTGGGCATTAATCCCTATGTCACTCGATTGGTTGCCAACTGGCTTACTGACAGAACCCACAGTGTAAAAGTAGCAGACTCCAAATCCAGCTCCAGACAAGTGACAAGTTGAGTACCTCAGGGTTCAGTCCTGGGACCACTCTTGTTTAGCATCTACTTCTCTGAAGTACAGGCAAACACTAAGACTCTGGCTAACAAAGTTTGCAGATGACTGCAAACTGGGAGCCATTATTGAATCCCCAAATTACGTGGATATTCTACAAAAGGGCCTTACAGAAACTTGGTGCCAGAGCTATGGGCTCAAGCTCAATGCCAAGAAATGTATAGTTATCCCCTTTGGGAAAAAAACATGTACCCGGGAATTACCACATAGGTGGCAGCACACTAAACACCGAAAGTGTGATAAGAGACTTAGGGACACAGGTGGGCAGTGGTCGCAACTTAGTTAACCACATCGCCACAACAGTCAGGAAATCCTTCTGTGTGGCACACCTCATCACTAAGGGCTTTTCATCCAGAAAAAAGGAGGTCATTGTCCTACTGTACTCAACCCTCATTAGACCCATTATAGAATACAACGCCCCGATTTGTATGTACCTCTCAAGACATCTGCAACAACTGGAAAGGCCGCAGAAATACCTCACTAAAAGAATCACAGGCCTAAAGCAGATGCCCTACACTGACCGCCTTAAAAAACTCCAGCTATACTCTGTCATATCGTCTACTCAGAGGTGATCTTTGCTTAACATACAAGGCCATGTCAAACACAGAGCTGTTGGACATGCTACACTTAAAGAAATACCAATCCCTCAGAGCCACATGCTCCAGGGATCTAAACCTTGTCATCACAATAAACAAAACATGCTGGAGGGATAGGTTTCTAACCCAGAGACTCCCCAGACTCTGGAAAAGACTGCCCATACATGTCAAGCAGAGCACCTCTTTGGCCCTCTTAAAAAGGAACCCCGACGACTGGATGGGAGAAAGGAAATTCACCCCGGGGATCACATCAGTCACCCTGCTAGACAGGGGTCCAGGGAAGTAAATAGTGCTGGAAGAAATAGCCAGGGAATTGTTATGGCTAGACTTGTATAGGCCCTAGAGCCAATAGCCTAGTACCAACCTATGAACTGGAAAATTTTAACAGCAGATGAAGGAATAAGGAATATAGTAGGAGATGCCCCAAAGTTCTGTTTTAAGAACAGGAAGAACTTAAAGTAATTTGTCGAGAAAGAAATGTTAAAAAGATGGATACAACTGAAGTACAGTTTTGTACCTACCATAAATGTAGATGTTCGAGTGCTAATACAGCTGCAGTCATAACAGATGGGTTCTCCTGCCGTCAGGCGGGTCCTCGGTCGGCCGAATTCCAAAGTCTAGGTCCGGCGTCGGTTGTCGTCGCTTCTTCCCTGACGTCAGTGCGACAGGGGTATAATAGAACCAGCCAATGCCATTTTCTTCAGTTTTTCTTGTCGCAGATGTCAGGTGCCCCCAGAAGGAAGGCAATACATAAATTTATGAAATAAAGCAATGCAATATAATCAAAATACAGTAGACACCATAAATGAATACCCCAATCAGGTTGTATGAGGAGGTGTTAGCCAATAGGCCTGTCCCAAGAGGGGAAGGAGGGAGGGAAACCTGGACTGCAGCTGTATTAGCACTCAAACATCTAAATTTATGGTAGGTACAAAACTGTACTAAGTTCATCGTGCATACAGCTGCAGTCATAACAGATGAGTAGAATCTCAAAGCTAAGAAAAGGGTGGTAGGCACTAGGTGGAACTAGGAGGAGCCAGGATGCCCTGCAAGACTGCAGTGGCAAAGCCTGCTCTAGTTTTGGAGTATAATGGTAGGTGGTAGTGCTTGGAGAAGGTATGCACAGAACTCCAAGTGGCTGCTTCCAAAATATCTTTGGTAGGAACTCCTCTGAGGAAAGCTGCAGAGGTAGCTGTGGCCCTTGTGGAGTGAGATCTGATGCCTGCAGGTACAGTTTTACCATGAAAAGAGTAACAAAAGCGTATGCAGTGGGCTATCCATTTTGAGATTGTCTGTTTGGAAATTGGCTTCCCTTGAGCTCCTATAGCATAGGACACAAAGAGCTGTTCTGTTTTTCTGAAAGGCTTTCTTCTGTCCCAATAACGCAGCTGTCTGTGGATGTCCAAGGAATGTAGTAGTCTCTCCCCTTTGTTTTGAGGATTAGGGTAAAAGGTAGGTAAGTGGATAGCCTGATTCAATGCTACCCTGGATACCACCTTTGGCATAAAGGACGGGTTGGTTCGTAAGGAAACTCTGTCCTGATGGAAGATGATAAAAGGCTGCACAGCCATGAGGGCTTGTAGTTCCGATACCCTGTGAGCTGAGGTGATGGCCAGAAGGAAAGCTGTTTTCCAGGACAAATATTGCAAATCTGTTGAGGCAGCTGGCTCAAAAGGAGGCAAGGTCAGCTTTTCTAGAATGAAATTGAGGTCCCAAGCAGGTATTGGTTGTTTCCTTGGGGGTTTTATATTCTTAGCCCCTCTGAGGAACTGTCTTAAGAGGGGGTGAGAGAATAAAGGTGGATCAGTGTTGTATTCTGCAGAAATGGCTGAGGCATGGATTTTGGAGGAGGAAAATGAAAGTCCACTGCTTAGCAGCTCAGCTAGATACTGTAATATTTTAGGTAAATTCAGTTTTCCAGGATTCTGGCCCTTTTTCTCATTCCAGGCACAAAACCGTTTCCATTTTGCGGAGTAAGCTTTTCTAGTAGACGGCCTTCTGGCCTCCAAAATGACATCCTGCACCTCCTTGGAGAGTAGGGTCTGTTGTGATGTTAAGGAATCTTCCATGCGGCCAGATTGAGTGTTTTCAGCTGACTGTGAAGAGTTTTGTAGCTGTGCTGAGTCAGAAGAAGAGGCATTAGAGATAGGGTCCATGGTGGAAAATGCGTCAGGCTCCTCAGGAGTGGGTACCAGTGCTGTCTTGGCCAGTCTGGAGCAATGAGAATCATCTTTGGTCTGTCTGCTCTGGTTTTTAATAGAACTTTGGGCAGCAGAGGAAGAGGCGGAAAGGCATAAACTGTCATTGTTGTCCAACTGAAAGAGAGAGCGTCCACTCTCCAGGCCTGTGGATGACAAGTCCTTGAGCAGAATTTTGTCAATTGGTGATTTTTGTGGGAGGCAAAGAGATCTATGTCTGGCCTTCCCCATGCTTGTATTATCTCTGTAAAAACTTGAGGATGCAACTTCCATTCGTGTGGATCTGTCTTATTTCTGCTTAGGTTGTCTGCCAGCGTGTTTTCCTTGCCTGGCAAGTACTGTGCTTGAAGTTCGATTTGTAATTCCAGAGCCATGTTCCAAAGTGACATGGCCAGCCTGCATAGGTGGTATGAATGGGCTCCTCCCTGTTTGTTTATGTACCACATTACTGTGGTGTTGTGTCCTTATCAATAGTTGACCTGGATACAGAAGGTCTTTGAAAGCTATAATAGCATTTATTACTGCTAGCATTTCCTTTTGATTGATGTGAAGGTGCTTTTCTTTTTGGGACCATTTGCCCTGAATGCACCGATCTGTCATGTGCGCCCCCAGGCGTAGTCCGAGGCGTCTGTTGTGATTACTTGATTTGCTTGAGGCTTGCAGAATGGGAGACCTGTGTTTGTTTGGCATGCTTGAGCCCACCACAGAAATTCCTTTTGAAGACATGGAATTGGTGGTATTATTGCTTCCAAACTGTAGCTGTGTTGAGACCATAGGTTTTTCAGGTACCATTGAAGTTTCCTCATATGCAGCTTTGCACATGGGTTAGTAGGATGCAAGATGCCATGAATCCCAGAGCCTGCAGGATTTTCCTTGCAGTCAGCCTGGTGAAATTTGCTAGTGTTCTGAAGTATTGAGTTAGTTGCCCCTGTTTCTCTGGCGTGAGGTTGGCCATCTGGGTGTTTGTGTCCAAGTTGGCACCCAGGAATATTATTTTCTCAGAGGGTATTAGCCTTGATTTATTTTTGTTGACTGTGTATCCCAGAGAATTCAACAACATTATTACAAAAGCCAGATGTTTCAGAAGTATGTGCTTGCTGTCCGCTTGGATCAGGCAGTCGTCCAAATATGGGTATATTTGTATCCCTTGAAGTCTGCAGTAGGCAATTACTGATGCCAGGCATTTCATGAATACTCTGGGCGCAGTAGATAAGCCAAAGGGCAATGCAAAGAATTGATAATGGGTTGAACCTGCAAGAAATCTGAGGTATCTTCTGCAATTTTGTCTGATTGGGACATGCAGGTATGCCTCCTTGAGGTCCAATGTTACCAGCCAAGACTCCTTGCCCAGCATGGGAAGAAGCTGCTGTAATGTGAGCATCTTGAATTTTGGTACGAGTAAAAATATGTTTAGGATGGATAGGTCCAAAATAGGTCTCCAATCTTTTCCCTTCCTTGGTACCAGGAATAGTCTGGAATAAAACCCTTGACCTTGTTCTTGAGTAGGTACCTCTTGAATAGCTTTCATGTCCATGAGATCTGAAATTTGTCTTTGTGCCTCTGCCCTTTGATTGGGTGGCAGGTTTGGCATGCCTCTCATTTTTGGAAGGGTGTGAAAATGGAATCTGTAGCCTCTGTTTATAATGTCCAGGATCCATTTGTCTTGTGACAATATGTCAATTTTTCGAAAATAATGCCAGTTTTCCACCTAAGGGTGCTAAAATTTGAGCCTTGCTTGGCATGCAAAGGGGAAAGTCATTGGGCTTGCTTTCCGAATGGCTGCGAACTATCCTCACCACCTCTTTGTGTAGGAGCTTGCCATTGTCTGCCTCTAAACGATCCTTGAGATTGCCCTCTGCCCATCGGGCGCCAGTATCTACCTCTTTGGGGTCTGTCCGTGGCTGGAAAGGACCAAATTTTGGAAGGCCAATTTCTGCTGAAATGTGGAGGTTGTACCTGTAGAAAATCTTTCACTGTTTGCATTGATTTAGCCTTTTCCTCCATTTCCTTTAATACCTCCTCAGCTTTAACACTAAATAATACATCCTTTTGTAGAGGGGCATCTAGTAATTTAGCATTGACATGATCTGGTAAGGTTTGCTCCTTGAGCCAGGCATGTCTACGTATGACTGTTCCTGTAACAGCAGCTCTACATGAGGCGTCTAGAGCATCAAAACCACATTGCAAGGTATGTTTACCCACTTGTTCTGCACTATGCATCAAATCCTGCAACTCCTTCAAGTCTGGTTGTTCAGGTTGTGACATTTTGCTTCTCAACTGTGATAACAGAAACTGTTGGTACTTTAACATATGGAACTGGCAGTTTAATGCCCTCATGGTTAAGGTGGCCGAGGTGTATACCTTTTTTCCCCACCTTTCTAAAGATCTGGAATCTCTCTTGGAAGGTAATGGATTTTTAGCAGTGGAGGCCTTAATTCCCTCGGGGCCCTGTGAGATAGTTTCTGGGTCAGCCGCATGGCTTTTGTATAGAAATTGGTGTGAGTCAGGAACCCGGTAGTACCTGTCAGGCTTGACTGGGGCTGGAGGTAAAGAATCAGGGTTAAGGCAGGCCTCCGAATACACATCATCTAGTATGTCTAAGACAGGAGGTATAGCCAGAGGCCTGTGCTGAGGTAGCAAGAGAAAATCCCTAAGCCTTTTCTTGGAATCTGAATACTCGACCTACCCAGTGGAAGTGTTCCCTTAAGGTATGCAAGGTTTCCCCAAATGAGTAATCCTCTGGGGGGGAGACAGAGGGAAAGGACTTCTCTGCATCAGAATCTTCAAAAGGGGAATAAGAATGTTCCTGTTCATTGGAGCGCTCTGAAATAATGGAGGCCTGGTCAGAGGAGGGGGATTCTTCCTCCACTCTGGGCCTTTTGTCCGGGGGGGGTTGAGAACCCCTGATAAGAGTAATTAAATCCTCAGCCATTTTAAGCATCTGTTTTTTAGGCATGGGACCTGGAGAAGGGCTCTGTGTAGCTGGTCTCTTAGAATGCATGGCTGCTTTAGACTTATTCGGGTCTGTTGTGATGATTTGATTTGCTTGAGGTATGCAGAAAGGGGGACCTTTGTTTCTTTGGCATGCTTGAGCCCACCACAGAAATTCCTTTTGAAGACATTGAATGAGTGGTATAATTTTTTCCAAACTGTGGCTGTGTTGAGACCATAAGTTTTTTAGGTACCATTGAAGTTTCCTCATATGCAGCTTTGCACATGGGATCAGCAGGATGCAAGATGCCATGAATCCCAGAGCCTGCAGGACTTTCCTTGCAGTCAGCCTGGTGAAGGTTGCCATTTTGTTGAAGTATTGAGATAGTTGCCCTTGTTTGTCTGGCGTGAGGTAGGCCATCTGGGTGTTTGTATTCAAGCTGGCACCCAGGAAAATTATTGTTTGAGAGGGCATTAGTTTTGATTTCTTTTTGTTGACTGTGTATCCCAGAAAGTTCAACAGTTTTATTACAAACGCCAGGTGTTTCAGAAGTATGTCCTTGCTGTCCGCTTGGATCAGGCAGTCGTCCAGATATGGGTATATTTGTATTCCTTGAAGTCTGCAGAAGGCAATTACTGATGCCAGGCATTTCGTAAACACTCTGGGTGCAGTAGATAAGCCAAAGGGCAATGCAGAGAATTGATAATGGGTTGAACCTGCAAGAAATCTGAGGTATCTTCTGCAATCTTGTCTGATAGGGACATGCAGGTATGCCTCCTTGAGGTCCAATGTTACCAGCCAAAACTCCTTGCCCAGCATGGGAAGAAGATGCTGTAATGTGAGCATCTTGAATTTTGGTACCTGTAAATATGTGTTTAGGATGGATAGATCTAAAATAGGCCTCCAATCTTTGTCTTTCCTTGGTACCAGGAATAGTCTGGAATAAAACCCTTGACCTTGTTCTTTTGCAGGCACCTCTTGAATAGCTTTCATGTCCATGAGAACTGAAATTTGTTTTTGTGCCTCTGCCCTTTGATTTTGTGACAGGTTTGGCATGCCTCTCATTTTTGGAAGGGTGTGAAAGTGGAATCTGTAGCCCCTGTCTATAATGTCCAGGGATCCATTTGTCTTTTGTGACAATATGCCAATTTTTTGAGAATAATGCCAGTTTTCCGCCTAAAGATGCTGCCATTAAAGCTTTGCTTGGCAGGTAAAGGGGAAAGTCATTGTGTGCTTTCTGAATGACTGATCTATCTTCTCCACCTCTTGGGGTTGGTGCTTGCCATTGCCTGGCTCTGAATAATCCTTGAGATTGCCCTCTACCTCTCGGGCGCCTGTATCTGCCTCTTTGAGATCTGTCCGTGGCTGGTAAGGACCAATTTTTTGAAGGCCAGTTTCAGCTGAAACGTGGAGGTTGTACCTGCAGGAAATCTTTCACTGTTTGCATTGATCTCGCCTTTTCCTCCATTTTCTTTAGTACCTCCTCAGCTTTAACACCAAACAATACATCTTTTTGAAGAGGTGCATCTAGTAATTTAGCTTTGACATGATCTGGTAAGGCTTGTTCTTTGAGCCAAGCATGTCTACGTATGACAAACCCTGTAACAGCAACTCTACATGAGGCCTCTAAAGCATCAAAACCACACTGCAAGGTATGTTTACCCACTTGCTCTGCACTACGCAACAAATCCTGCAACTCTTTTAAATCTGGTTGCTCAGGTTGTGTCATTTTGCTTTTCAACTCAGATAATAAAAACTGTTGATACTTTAACATATGGAACTGACAGTTTAATGCCCTCATGGTTAAAGTGGCCGAGGTATACACCTTTTTCCCCCACCTTTCTAAAGCTCTGGAATCTCTCTCTCTGAAGGTAATGGGTTTTTAGCAGTAGAGGCCTTAATTCCCTTGGGACCCTGTGAAATAGTTTCTGGGTCAGCAGTATGGCTTTTGTATAGGAACTGGTGTGAATCAGGATCCCGGTAATACCTGTCTGTTTTAACAGGAGCTGGAGGTAAAGAATCTGGGTTGAGGCTGGCTTCTGTGTACACATCATCTAATATATCTAAGACAGGAGGGATAGCCAGAGGCCTATGCTGGAGGAGCAAGAGAAAATCCCTGAGCCTTTTCTTGGAATCTGAGTAATCTTGGCCTTCCCAATGAAAGTGTTCCCTCAAAGTATGTAGGGTTTCCTCAAAAGAGTAGTCCTCAGGGGGGGAGACTAAGGGAATAGGCTCCTCTGCATCAGAGTCTTCAAAAGGAGAACATGTATATTCCTGGTCCTCAGAATGTTCAGAGGTAATAGAGGCTTGGTCTGAGGAAGGGTAGTCTTCCTCTAATCTGGGCCTTTTGTCCGAAGGGGGTTGAGAACCCCTGATAAGAGTAATCAAATCCTCAGCCATTTTGAGCATCTGTTTTTTAGGCATGGAGCCTTGAGAGGGGGTCTGTGGTCCTTGTTTATTAGTTTTCATGGCTGCTTTAGATTTTGTGAAAGCCTTAATAGAGAAGGAGGAAGGCCTGAAGACACCTTGAGAAATGGCAAGCCTGTCTGAACTCTGGGTTTCCCAGCCAAAAGTGGCGTCGGTATCTGTAGTCGGAATGGGGGCCGAGGTGCCTGCGACCTCGGGCACAGAAGACACCGGTAATTAAGTGTCATCGGTATTCAGGGGCTGCGTAGGCACCTCGCTGAGAACCGGAGAACCGGTAGTCGGCCTTCGCGTGGTGTCAGAAGTCGCGGACCTCGTATGTTGGTCCTTATCTTTGCGTCTTTTACTCAAAACTGGAGTCGGAGTATCCGATGACATAATATAATTACATTTTTTACCAAAATAGTGATGGGCGAACTCCGCCCAACACTTAATAGTGCGTTTGTTGAATCTAGCACAAAAACGGAAGGCCGAGACGTCGTGGTCTGGGCCTAAGCAAGGAATACAGAAAGAGTGGAAATCCTTATGTGGTATTTGCTTCCCACATGAAATGCAATTATTAACTTTGTCTGACATAGGTCTGAGGCAAGTAAAGTTTTTCCAACGGGGTACTTAACTTTCAAGAAGACTTCGGCTGAAATATTTTCGTAAATCTCAGGAGCTGGCTGACCGGCACTTGCGAACTGCTTCTGCTTCGGGCACCGCGCGGTAAGAAAGACTGAAGAAGATGGTGTCGGCTGGCTCTTTTATACCCCTGCCGTACTGACGTCAGGGAAGAAGCGACGACAACCGACGCTGGACCTAGACTTTGGAATTCGGCCGACCGAGGGCCCGCCTGATGGCAGGATAACCCATCTGTTATGACCACAGCTGTATGCACGATGAACATCCGTAACTGTCTGAACATCAAGTTGATGACATTTATATTCTGCCCTGTTTGAATGGTTAGGAAAAAATACTGGCAGTTTAATAGTTTGGTTCAAATTAGACTGAGAGCAAACTCTGAGGATGAAAGAAGGGTCTGTACGAAGGGAAAACCTGTCTCTGTGAAAAATCAAGTAAGGAGGCTTGACTGACCATGTTTGTAACTCTGACACCCTTCTAGCGGATGCAACAGCTACTACAAAAATGGTTTTCCAAGACAGGAACTTCAGTTGACAAGAATGCGATGGTTCAAAAGGCAGGGAAGTAAGTTTAGACAAAACAAAATTTAGGTCTCAAGGAGATACAGGTTCCTGAAAGGGAGGTCTTAGCAAGGTAGTGCCTTTAAGGAAGGTTTTACACAATCTGAGAGCCATCAGATTAGGCTCATGTTGTCCCAAATGGAAACAGGACATCACTGCCAGTTGAAGTTTAATTGTAGCAGCAGCTGTTCCCCAATGGAAAAGTTTGGTTAGGAATTCTAACACAAAGGGGATGGATGCTGTGTAAGGATCTACATTTTTCTCTCTTGCCCAGACAGAAAATCTTCTCTATTTGCTAGAGTGTAATTTTCTCATGGAAGATTTGTGGGAAGATGTGAGGATATGGGTCACTGCAGGTGAGAAATCATGAAGCCTGACTAGGGATGGAAGTGGAGCAGCCACGCTGTCAAGTTGAGGGTGTGGAGGCAGGGGTGAAGGGAGCCTGACACGTGTGTCAAAAGGTCTGGAATTGGGTCCAGAGTACATGGATCGTCTAAGAGAGGAGGCCGAGA
Source organism: Protopterus annectens (assembly GCF_019279795.1). Classification (NCBI taxonomy): domain Eukaryota; kingdom Metazoa; phylum Chordata; order Ceratodontiformes; family Protopteridae; genus Protopterus; species Protopterus annectens. Next base: position 754,758,021 of record NC_056747.1, on the reverse strand, counting down.
AAGGGGAACCAAATCTGATGAGGCCAGTAAGGAGTGATCAGAATCATTTTGCTTCCCAAGGACTTTGCTTTCTGGATCACTTTCAATATGAGCGGAAAGGGGGGAAATGCATAAAGAAGACCCGGAGGCCAACTGGGAACAAATGCGTCTCTCGGTGACTCTCCCCGGAGGGGGGATAAGGGCGAAGTAGCTGCTGCATTTGGCGCTGATTGGACTGGCAAACAGATCGCAGCAAGGCTGTCCTCATTTGCGGAAAATCTGCTCTGTGACTTTCTGATTCAGAGATCAATCGTGAGGCATCAAGATTGCCCTGCTGAGCTTGTCGGCTATCACACTGGTTGTCCCCGAGAAATGCTTTGCTACTAGAAAGCACTGGGAAGATATAGCCCACTGTCAAACACGAAGAACCTCTTGACATAGGGGGTAAGATCTGGTTCCTCCTTGCTTGTTTAAAATACCATACCACTGACATATTGTCCGACTGGATTGTTAACGTCCCTAGAGGAAGAGTGTCGTGAAGTGCTTGCAACACTAGTAGCACTGCTCTCATCTCTAGGACAGTGACATGCAAGTGAGCCTCGTGATCTTGCCATGTGTCTTGGACAGTCCTGCCTAGATAATGCCCCCCCCCCCCAATCTGGGAGGCATCCGTGGTCACAGTAGCAACAGGTTGGCAAGGAAGGAAGGGTGTTCCTGTCGTCAGTTGATTGGGCTGAATCCACCAATGAAGGCCCTTTTTGCAAGATTCCGTTACCAGAATATGAGAGAGAGGCAGTTGTTGAAGAGACCACTGGGAAAAAAGTAGCCATTGAAGGATTCGCATACGCAGTCTGGCTAGTGGAAATAGACTTATGGTAAAAACCATGGTCCCTAAAAGTTTCAGCATTGTCTTGGCCTTGACTTTTTGTTGAGGAAGTAAGCTGTACATCTGCTGCCTGAGATTTTGAATTCTGTCTGCAGGAAGTCAAGCCATCATGGCAACTGTCTATTTGTGTGCCTATAAAAGTCAAAAATTTAGAGGGCAACAAGGCAGACTTTTACCAATTTATCATAATTCCTAGCTGGGTGTAGAGCTGGATGGTTGAATCCCTGGCTTGTAGGAGTAGGTGCCTGGTGGTGGCGGTCAGGAGCCAGTCGTCCACGTACGGAAACACTTGGAATCCAAGACGTCTCAAGTGAGCTGTCACTACTGCCATTCATTTGGTGAACACCCTGAGGGCTGTGGTGAGACCAAAGGGGACAGCACAAAATTGGTAATGACTGGCTTCCAGCCGGAAGCGTAGATGACTCCTCGATGCTCTGTCCATTTTGATGTGGTAGTACACATCTTGAAGGTCTATGCAGCACATCCAACTGTCTTTCCCTAACAGAGGGAGTATAGACTGCAGGGTTACCATTCCGAACTTGGACTTCTTTACTGATTCGTTTAATTTGCTGAGGTCCAAAATGGGCCTCCAATCCCCTGTTCGTTTTGGCACTAAAAAGAATCTGGAGTAAGTTCTGAATCCTATTTGGTCTCTGGGGATGGTTTGGATGACTCTCTCTGAAAGCAACTTTTGAACTTCTATGGTTGCTTGATCCCTGTGATTGGGTGGGACATGTGATATCTTTTTGGGGGTGTGAGGTGGAAGACAGAAGGGTATGGAGTATCCTTTGGTGATTATTCTTTGTACCCACTTGTCTTGGGTGATGATGAGCTAGGCTTGTGGATACAAAGATAAGCGACCCCCGACTGGCTCCAGAGAAGTGCAGCTGGGCTCCACATCAGGAGCGCTGATAGGGACGGCCACAAAAAAAAATTGCGGCCACCCTGGTTTTGTGGACCCCCCCCCCCGCCTCTAAAGTGACGTCTACCACTAGCTCCTCCTCTACTGCCCCTGAAGTAGGAATCACCTTGTGCGTCCGGGAAAAAATCTCTGGGATTTCTTAAACCACATTTTTCCGCCTCTCTGACTCTTGGGGTATGGTCTAGAAGGGACAGTAAAACGTACTACCGCGGCAGAGAGAGTTTTCCCTTCCTGTTCACACCTGGTGAGTGTATCTTTTACCTTTGGTCCAAACAAAGAGGAACCGTCAAAGGGGACATTGGTAAAATAGATTTGAAGGGCTCTACAAAATTACATAAGCGCATCCAGGAGTGTCTCCTAAGGGAAACCCCTGAACCCGCTGCCCTACTAGCTCCATCTGCTGCATAGGATATCAGCCTCATGGAGGAGTTAACAATGGAGTTTAAGGTGGACAACTGAGCAATAACTTTCTCCGGGACTCCTTCAGTTGATGTACCTTGGAGAGCATCTCCTAGCTTCTTTAGGAGATCTCTTTGAAGCCTACTAAAATGTGTGAGGTAATTCAGCGATCTGAGAGTAAAGGCCACTGAAGAGAAGATACGCTTCCCGTATCTATCCATCGTTCGAGACTCCTTGTTTAGTGGATGGACAGATGTAGAAGTCTCCGCTAGTTCCTTGTTTGTGGCTGCCACCGCTACCACCATGGCATCTACAGGCAAACCTTTGGTCAAGAACTCTCTCTCTTTGGGGTCTGAAAGAAATTTGTTGGGTCTTCTGGGGACTGGTTCCACGGCATCAGAAGTTTACCACACCTTTTGACTAACTAGGTCCAGGAGTTCATCAAAAGGTGGAGACAACCAAGAGGATGAAGGTTGAGACCCGAAAGCCTTCAGGTACACTGACTCCTCATCAGAAAGGGGTGACAGTGGGCCAGCCGCCTCTCTGCTTCAGGCTCTCTAAGATATCTACAAAGCAGATAACATCAGAGGATGACCTAGGGGACCCTTTTGACTCCTCGAGGTCAGTGTCCGTGGTGATGGACTCATCCAGGGAGTCTACATGCTTCCTCTTGCATGTCCCTTTCTGAGGGGACTCAGAAGGGTATTCTGGGTAGGTCTCGGAAGATTGGGAGCCACCCAACGGGGGCTCCTGAGGCTATGAGTCTCTGCTGCCGAGAGAGAGAGATGGTGCTGAGACAGAGGTCAGTGCTTGAGGGAGAAGAGTATCGGTACCCTTGTGTGGAGCTGACAACCAAGACAGCACGCTCCTCATCATCTTGAATGCAGACTTCTCCGGTTAAGAGCAAAGTCCCGGTTCCGAGGAAACGGAAGTAGCCCTTGGCTCCAAAGGGATTGGCTCAGAGATGGTTGTAGGGTCCAAGCTCAACCTAGCCAATGCACTGAGAGGTAGGCTCGGCACCAAGGAAGTTCGGGTCCAAGCATCCCTGTCAGGGCCGAATGGGTGAGCTTCGGCTCCTAGACACCAAGGATGGCACCAAAGGTGTCGGAGCGGAACTCTGCTCAGAGACAGACAAGGGGTGCTGGAACCGAGGGTTCCACAAGTGGCACCGAAATCTCCAGCTCCGAAGCACCAACCCGGCTCGCGGGAGGAACAGCAACAGGGAGAATGGTCTTGGAGGGCTCTGGAACCGACTGGGTCGGAGCCAGCAACAATTTTGGTAAAGCAGACGACTTCAAAAGTCTGAGCACGACTCTCTCTCTACAACCTCTTCCAAAAGGCTCTTGGAGGATCTGGATGACAGGGTAGGCGATCTAGATCTCTGTAATATGGGAGAACGCAAAGTTGGGAAGACCGGCAATAGCTCTCTGGATCGGCTTCAATGCAATTTTTCAGTTGTCGGCTCCAAAAGACTTGGAGCCGACACTGCAGTGTCAACATCGATAACCTCGACCAGCTCCGAAGACAGTGGAGCCAAAGAGGTAGAAGGCTTATCCAATTTGAATACTTTCTGAGGAGGTCCAGACAAAATAGTCGGAGGAGGAGAATGTCTCTTAGCGATTTGACCTTCTCTTTATTTGAAGAGGGAGACTTGGGAAGATGATGAAGAGCTGACAAAATCCTCCTCGAAGGAAGGCTTAAGGAGACTTTTCAGTATTAATTTGTTCTTCCTTTCTTGGAAAACTCTGGAACTGAGTGACAAAGAACAAGTTTTCTGAAAATGAATGGCTCCAAGGCAGTAAACGCAGTTACTATGCTCATCAGTGATTGACATTTTTTGTGAGCACTTAAGGCACTTTTTAAAACCAGAAGGTTTATGATCTTTGGACTCCTTAGACATGCCGAGTACCAATAGAAATCTATCAGAGAGAAGTACAAGGTCCTCTAACTTAAACAGGTCTAGCCCTGCTAAGATAAACTCACACACACACGAGCAAAAAACAGAGGGTTACATCCTCTTACTAAAACGGGCTTAGACATGTTGAAAAAACACCAGAAACGTTTGATAGAGGACTAGGTCCTCTAACTTAAACGGATCTAGCTAAGAAACAGGAAATAAGCTAAGTCAGAAACGTACCACAAATTGTAAATTTAAATAGGCTAAAAACTAGCCAGAGACAGAAAACGACACTGCACACAAAATACTATTCTACTGAATATAATACTAGAGAACAAGGTCCTAACACAAATGTGGACCTACGCTAATAGGAAACTATCTCAAAAAACTAGCACACAGAAGGGATACCACTCAGAGAAAGAAAATGGGCCTAAAACGGCCAACAAGTTCTCAGTAATAACTATAGAAAAATAGCAAATAACCCACACTACTGTTTACTACCTACGATAACTATCACTAAAACTATGCAAACTAAGCTATATTACATGCAAAACTATCAATAAGAACTATAATAGTAATGAAAAATATCCAACTTAGCTATGGCCAAGAAGCACTTCTGAACTCGTAGACGCGGCAAATGAGATCTGGGGATTCTTGCTAGTGCACTACAGGATACCTACCTTGCCACGAGCCAAATGAGAGAGTTTGAGCTTTGTAATTGGCAGAGTCGGAGCAGAGGATTGGCTCCGAACACATATGTAAGAATGAAGGCGAGATAGGACTAGGACTACAGGACATTGTGATTTATGTTGCAACTTGTAAGGTTTGCTCAAGTTTTTATAGGGGAGGAGACTTAACTGTCATTGTAAAGTAAGAATTTTGTGACATATTAGTGATATAAGGCTGAAAAACAAGAAAAATGCCTTAACGCAATATATAATGAATTCTTCTGGACATAAAATTTCCAGTGCCATAAAATGAAAGCTGATAGTCCAACGCCAGACTGAGTAATATGACTTAAAAAGCTGAGATGAGATGGACTGAAGATATGCAAGCACATAGGACACCTGGATTAAATGGATTGCTCCCTTTAAGACCAGTTTTACAGGACAGGGGCGGCAACTGAAGAAGAGATTTTGACTGGTTAAACTTATATTTAAATTGGTCTAACTAAGAGTGTTTTTAAAGATCTGATGAAGTCAATATGCCGAAAGGGCTCATATCTCAGTCATTTTAAGAAAGAATTTTCGAGTCAGTACTCAAAATAAATATTAATTTTACTTTACTTATGTTCTTACTAAAGGAATTCCATCGTGAAGATCAGCTTTATTTTTGATTTTGAGGTGAAGAAGTTGGATTCAAGACAGAAGAGTATGTAGAAAGAAGTGGATGACAGAGAGAAGAGAGGGATGGGGTTGTCAGAACTACTTGTGAGAGAAAAAAATGTAAAAAAAAAAATACTGGAGAGAGAGAAACCAACATTGGTAAAAGGGCTAATGGATAAGGTAGGTACATGGGATAAATCATGAAGTCTTTTGGCATAGAAACTACAGGACAAAGTACAGCCAGAGTATTGAAGGATTGAGGAAGGAACAAGGAAGATTATCAAAGAGGCAATGTGGAGCTTCCACAATAAAATACATCAGGTTAGGAAACTATGGAAAAGATAGGGTAGGAAGGAGGGAGACTTATCCTCAATGCACTGGTGAGGGGGGAAGCTAGAAAAGAACAGATACAAGTTTAATAAGAAAATACTGTAGTTGAGGATGGAAAGAGTATGTAGACATCTGAAAGTTAGGAAGGCTCCAGGAGAAGAGCTATCTGGTGATTTCTATAGGAGATGAAAAAAAATACTAGTAAGCAAGACTATGCGCAATATATAGTGATGTAATACAAGGAGCACTAGCAGCTTCTATTTCCTAGAGCTAGACTGCTGTTGTTACTGAAAGGGGAAACAAGAAAAGCTCAAGCCTGGAGGGTATACACTTCCTTAACTCCCTTACTAATACAGATGCCAATATTTTAGCTTCCATCTTTGCCAAAAGGATACAAGGAATTATGCCTAGAATAACAGAGACAGGGCAGAAAGGGATTGATATGTAGGACAGGAGTGGAGAGATGGCAGCAGCTGAGGAAATTTACTTATCAAGGAATGCAAGAAAGCTGGAACCAAACAGATTAATTTTTTGATATTTGCAAGACATCTGATGTGGATGACTCAGGCTTCTACTTAGAATTTTGAAAGACAGATGCATAGGGGCCAAGGTTTAGTCGATGAATCAAAGCACTGCATGACTCTGCTAAGGTGAAGTTGTTAGCAAATGGAGAATTAATGAGGGCGGCACATGAAGGGAGGGTAAAAGACACAGATGCCCACTTTCCTCTAGTCCATTTGTTTTACTGATAGACGTATTAAGCACTTAGGGTACAAGTACTTGGAAATGGTAACCTGTAAATGGAACTCTTTACGCTAGGGTTGCCACCGTTTTGTTTTCCTGACTACATGGAAATCAAACCGATTGTCTGGTACTCTGGAAAACACTGTACAAACTCTAGTATTCTGTTTCAAAAAAAAGAAACAGACTATCGAAGTTTCGAAGTTTGTTAAATTGGTGGATTTACTAGGCTTTTTTTTAATACAGAAAAGCATAGTAAATCAGCAGAAAGCAAGCATAAGGAACGGAAAAAGAGGGAGCTCCATCAGCTGATGTCATGATGTCACAAATGGTCAGAATGTGGACAGAAGAGGGGGATGAAATGGGCAGGGTTATGGGTGATGCGAGGAGTGTAGCCATGGTCCAGTTTGAGCCACAATGAAAGGTGGCAACTCTACTTTGGGCTGTTTCAAGATGATTGTATGTTGGCAATAAACATGCTACATTTAGTGCTGGAAAAGGTCTGGAGGACATTTAAAGAATTCAGAATGAATTCTGAAATAAATAAATAAATATAAAAAATTCAAGACTTGAATGCAACAGGAAGACGACTGAGAACTAGAACAGAGAAGAGTAAAATAAAAGAGGAATTCATATGAAAGGAAAGAGGGGTTATATTTAATTCAGTATAAGAGAGCATGAAAGACTTCATGTCCATACAGGAAAATTAGAGAGACAGTAGTTGTCCCACAGTAATGGCTTGGTGAGCAGATGGTTTAGTATATCCAATACATTAGTGAAACAAATAAATGTGATGCAGAAGATATTTCCAATGGTACTATGCATATTCAGGCATCTCCCACCATGAGAAGATATAAACAAATGTTATGTACTTACTGTAATAAGATTATTTCATTTCAATCCATCAGACACATGTGGGTCTCTTGAGCTGCTTGCTGGCTCTGACCTAGCAAAATTAGTGCTCCACCCTCAATCACCTTTAAGAAATTTTCCTTCCCATAATGTAACCTGGTCCACCTAGTTACCTCATCTCATTTGATGCCTTAAGGCACAACAGGGTTCAATTTGTAGAAATAGTCAAAGTTGTTTTTGAATAATCAGAATGTTTCAGAATTTTTAATGTCTATGTTTAAAAAAGCCCACCTGGCTGATCCAATTCTACTACAGAAGATTTTTTTTTCCTTTTAGCAAGTGTGTTGCTGCTCATGGAACTGGCCAGCTTCAAAATCCTCAGGCTCCGTCCCACTCTACCACTCTTTACTGCTGATTGCTCAGTCCTAAGAAGGAAAAATCAGCAGTCAGACTGGAAAAGCTTCAAGGCTTTCCTGCCTTAAAATTAAGCCACAGCTTACTCATCCTGAATGAACAATAAATAATCTTATACACCACTGGGGGTGGTGGGCGCATGCGGCTACAGCAGCAGTAAGGAATTTGAACATAGACTGTTATGGGTAACTGCAACTTAAACAACTGCTATGCTCATCATTCACACTGCTGCAGTAGCCTTTAAGGCTGTAAGTGTTGATTATCATAACTTATCCACCATGAGAGGAAGGATATGGGGATTCAAAAGTCCATGGAGAACAGTCCTAGCACAGCCAGTCTTGGATTTAGACAACATTATCTAGTAAGTAATTCCTCATACAAGTATAAATAGAAGACCATACACCTGTCTCTAGAAAGTTTCTACAGTCCACTCATTTCCAATATCTCATCAAAGAAGACACTATTCAAACTGTGTGCCTAAATATTGCATGGAAATAGTTTACAGAGGAGGGTATAACAAAGGGAAACAGCCGAGGACAAAACTGGAAATAATCTGTTTGACACCGTTTGCCCTTTCTTAGTCCCACCATAAAAATACATAGACATTTTCCTTTTCTAAAGGACTTGGTTCTGTCACGATAGTACCTGAGCTGTCTATGAACATCCACAGTATGAGTAATCCTTTCTCCATGGTTCTGAGAGTTAGGATGGGACCCTGGAAAATTGAAGGCCTGATTCAAACAACTCTGGGCATGAAAGAGGGATATACTCATACAGAAACCCAATCCTAAAAACAGTCCAGATAGAATTAACCCACAGACGGCGAGTTTGCAACTTAAATGCTCATCCTGCAGTTGTCAGAATAAACAGAACAACAGCTTTTAATATAATGAACAACAAATCTGCCTGACGTGCATGTTCAGATGGTGATGTGGTTAACTTTTCCAGCAAAAAGCTATCCCAGGTCAGTGCAACCTGTCTGTAGGGTGATTTTAGGTGAAACCCTCCTATTAGAAACCATTTTACTAAGAAAACATTGAAAAAGGAGAAAACTCCATGGGCAGATTTACTGAAGTGGCCTCAAGATGTACCTTGACATAGTACTTAGACCAGAGGCTAACAACAAACAAAAATATTTGAGCACCAGTGGTGCAATCCCAGATAGCACCTTGGTTATTGGGAAGGTATAAACTAGAAGGGTTTCACCAAAAGAAAAATCCTTTGGAGAGGAAGCAGAGGGAATAGAGTCCTCTGTATCAGAATCCTCAAAGGTATATAAGGGTAAATCCTGGTCATCAGAGGACACAGAAATTTCAGAATCCTGGTCAGAAGTATCATAAGCAAATTCAGTCCTAGGTGTCTTAGAGGGGGAAGACTGGCTTCCCCTGATTAAAGTAATAAGGTCTTCAGCCATTCTTATCTGTTTTTTAGGCATAGAGGCCTGACCATGCGGTCTGGGAGTCGGTTTTCTAGGCATAGTTCGAGTTTTAGGCCTTGAAGAAGAAGATGGCGTCGGTTTAATATGCGAGTCAGTAGGCTTGAATACACCCTCAGAAGCAGGTGCCTGCACAGCAGCTCCGGACCCATCCAAGGTAGAGACATCCGCAGGTTCCACAGTTGAAGCATCTCGCTCCGAATGGTTCTCAGTAGAGGCCTGCAAATCTGAAGTAGCGGGTATCAGGGGCTGCAAAAGTGCCTCACTGAGTACCAGCGAACTGGCGACCGGCTTAGGAGAAGTGCCGTCGGCAGCTTTGGACCTAGGCGGCCTGTCTCTGTCTTTATCTGTATGTTTTTTTCGGAATGTCGGTAGACGGATGGCTTACCGGATACATATCTGGATAATTGAACCAAGTACCAAAATATTTAGAAGCATAAAAATACAGACAACGAATAGTTTGTTGCTCAAGTACGTCTTGGTCAGGGTCTAGGCAAGGAATACAGTACGAATGAAAATCTTTGTGAGGTATTTGCTTTCCACAAGAAATACAATTATTGACTTTTACTGACATCGGTTTAGAGCAAGAAAAAGTTTCCCCAACAGGGTACTTAGCTTTAGTTGAAGACTTCAGTTCTGAAACTCGAAAATGAAAATTTCAGGAGTCGGCCGACCGGCACTTGCGAACTGCTTCTGCTTCGGGCACCGCACGGCAAGAAAGACTGAAGTTATGGCGTTGGCTGCATGCTTTATACAGTACAGTTTTGTACCTACCATAAATGTAGATGTTCGAGGATCCACATTGCTGCAGTCATAACCTGTGGGTAGTCCGCTGTCCTCGGTCGGCCCGAATACCAAAGAGTGAGGCTGGCGTCGGTCATGGGCGCCCGGAACTGACGTCAGTACGTAGTAGTACTTAAGCGCATGACCGACGCCATATCCTCAGACTTTCTTGCCCCAGATGTCAGAAGGCCTTAAAAAGAAAAGGCCAGAGCCACAAAGGAGAAAAATAACAATTATCCCCAAGTAACAATAAAGTACAGTTTTGTACCTACCATAAATGTAGATGTCCGAACTGGATAGCATCTGCAGTCATAACAAGTGGGTTGTCCTGTCGTCAGGCAGCCCTGCAGTCGGCCGGATTCCAAAGTCCGGGTCCGGCTTCGGCTGATGTCGCACTCCACCCGATGTCATCTCTGTTGGTCTTCGGGTATAAAAGCATCAGCCGACGCCATTTTCCTCAGTGTTTCTTGCCCCAGATGCCAGTAGCCGTCTTGCAGGCTAAAATTTGGATAGATGCCAATGTTTCCAAATAGATAGAGGTAAACACAACAATAAGCATATATGTACATATATACAAACAAATACACCATAAAAGACTCCCCCCCAACAGCTAGCTATTAGGAGGGTAAACACCCTAGGAGTACCACAGAGGGGAAGGAGGGAGGGTAATCCTGACTGCAGATGCTATCCAGTTCAGACATCTACATTTATGGTAGGTACAAAACTGTACTATGTCCTTCATGGATGCATCTGCAGTCATAACAAGTGGGTAGAATACCATAGCCAACTAGGGAGGAGGATAAAAGTAGATTATGGTGTGTTTAGTATCCCTTGCAGTACAGCAGTGGCAAACCCTGCTCGGGATCTGGAATATAGAGGCAAATTATAATGCTTGGCAAATGTATGCACGGAGGTCCAAGTAGCCGCCTCAATAATGTCTTTGGTTGCCACTCCTCGTAAGAAGGCTGTGGTAGTGGCTGTTGCCCTTGTAGAATGAGGTCTTATGTTCTGTGGAATTGGTTTTCCATGGAAGGAGTAACAGTATCGTATGCAATTTCCTATCCATTTGGAGATTGTCTGTTTGGAAATAGCTTTTCCTTCCCTTCCTGTTGCATAGGCTACAAAAAGTTGGTCAGTCTTTCTGCTATTTTTGTTCTGTCCAAGTAGTAGCGTAGCTGTCTATGTACATCCAAGGTATGCAGTATTCTTTCCCTCTGTTTTGTGGGTTGGGAAAGAAGGTAGGTAGGTGGATTGCCTGGTTTAAAGATACTCTGGATACCACCTTGGGCATAAATGTAGGATTAGTTCTCATGGACACTCTATCTTGGTGGAAGATTAGGAAGGGTTGCACTGCCATTAAGGCCTGTAGTTCTGAAACCCTCCTTGCTGAAGTAATTGCCAGTAGGAAAGCAGTTTTCCATGACAGGTGTTGTAGGTCTGCTGTTGCTGCTGGTTCAAAGGGTGATAGTGTCAACTTTTCTAGCACAAAGTTTAAATCCCAGGCTGGTAATGGTGGTTTCCTTGGAGGTTTTACATTCTTGATTCCTCTGAGGAACTGCCTGAGCAAAGGGTGAAAAACAGGTGGATCAAAGCTGTATTCTGCTGAAATAGCTGATGCATGTATCTTGATGGAGGAGTAGGACAGGCCTGAATGAAGAAGTTCGCCAGATACTCCAGAATGTTAGGCATATCTATGTTTGACACATCTTTTCCTCTTTCGGTACTCCAAATGACAAACCTTTTCCATTTTCCAGCATAGTTCCTTCTTGGTGAAGGTCTGCGTGCTTCAAGAATAATGTCTTTAACTCTTTGGGAAAGTTCTGGATTAGCTGCTGCTATGTGATGTTCCATGCAGTCAGTTGCAGCGTTTTAGGTTTGGATGTATGATGCTGTAGTTGTTCTGAGTTAACATCAAAGGCATCAGGGTATTGGCCACATATTGTTCGAGACATGCTCTTCAGTAGTGGGTACCAGTGTTGTCTTGGCCAGTTTGGGGCTATCAGGATTATCCTTGGACGTTCTTCCTTGATTTTTAGTAGTACCTTGTGTATCAAAGGAAGAGGTGGGAATGCATATGCTGTTAGGCCTTTCCAGTTGAAGGAGAGTGAGTCCACTTTCCATGCTAGTGGGTGGAATGTCCTTGTGCAGAATTTTTGAGCTGGTGATTGAGAGGTGATGCGAATAGGTCTATCTGTGGCATTCCCCATTTCTTTGAGATGGTCTTGAAGATGTCCGGGTGCAGCTTCCATTCGTGGGCATCGAAGTGGTTCTGCTTAATATGTCTGCTAGAGTATTGTCTTTCCCGGTACAAACATTGCCTGTAACTGAATGTTGTAGCTGAGTGCCAGGGTCCACAGCTCCAAGGTCATTCTGCATAGGGGTATGAATGAGTGCCTCCCTGTTTGTTGATGTACCACATGACTGTGGTGTTGTCTGTCCTTATCATCAACTGGCCCTCTTTGAGGAATGGTTTGAACTTTTGGATTGCCAGTTTTACTGCCAGCATTTCTTTTAGATTGATGTGCAGGTGAAGTTGATCCTGTGTCCACAATCCTTGCACGCATTTGTCCAGCATGTGGGCCCCCCATCCTAGGTCTGAAGCGTCTGTTGTGATGGTCTGGCTTGGTTGACATCTGCGAAAGGGTAGGCCTGGGTTTGACTGGCATGCCTGAGCCCACCATAGGAACTCCTGTTTTAAGCATGGAATTAGTGGGATTTCTGTTTCTAGACTGTGTCTGTGTTGGGACCATAAATTCTTTAGGTACCACTGTAGTTTCCTCATATGTAGTCTGGCAAATGGGACCAAGATTATACATGATGCCATGAAGCCCAAGGCCTGCAGAAATTTTCTTGCTGTTAACTCGTTCAGTTTTGTTAGTGCCAAGAAGTAAAGAGGAAGTGCTTTATGTTTTTCTGTAGTCAGGAATGCCATTTGTTGTACTGTGTACAATTCCGCGCCCAAGAATGTCCTTGTTTGGGATGGTATCAGCCTTGACTTTTGTAAATTGACTGTGTATCCCAGTCCTTGTAGCAAGTAAATGACCCTTTGTAAATCTGTTGTCAGCTTGCTTTTGTTGTCCCCTTGTAGTAGGCAGTCGTCCAGGTATGGGTAAATCTGAATTCCTGTAGTCTGCAATGGGCGATTACTGATGCCAGGCATTTTGTGAATACTCTGGGCAGTAGATAAGCCAAAGGGCAATGCTGAGAATTGATAGTGCTCTGATCCTGCAAGAAATCTGAGGTATCTTCTGCAGATTGGTCGAATGGGGACGTGCAGGTATGCCTCCTTGAGATCTAGAGTTACCAGCCAAGACTCCTTGCCCAGCATGGGAAGAAGTTGCTGTAGGGTCAGCATTTTGAATTTTGGGACAATGATGTATGTATTTAAGGTGGACAGGTCGAGAATTGGTCTCCAACTTTTTCCTTTCTTGGAACTAGGAATAGTCTGGAATAGAACCCTTTCCTTGTTCTGCTGTTGGCACTCTTTCCACAGCTCTCATGTTTGCTAACTCCATTATCTGGCGTAGAGCCTCTGTTTTTGATTTGGAGGTAGATTTGGCATTCCTCTTTTGACTGGTAAAGTGTGGAAGTGAAACCGTAACCTTGATCTATGGTTTGTAAAATCCACTTGTCTTTTGTTATGTAGTGCCAGTTCTTTGAAAATAAGGTTAACTTTCCGCCTAGAGGAGCTGCTATTTGTTCCCTGGTAGGCGGAGTTAGGATTAAGTCACTGTGGTTGTGCTGATGTAGTGGCAGTGGCTGCGTCTGTGCCTCTGTTGTTACCTTGCCACTGTCGTCCTCTGTAGGCACCTCCTCTGGATTGGTTTCTGCCTCTGGAACGTCTATTCCTGCCCCTTTGAAATTTTGTGGAGTCAGGAAAGGACCAATTTTTGGCAGGCCAGTTCCTGCTAAACCTTGGGGTTGAACCTGCAAGAAATCTTTAACAGTTTGAACAGATTTTGCCTTTTCTTCCATTTTCTTCATAACCTGCTGGGCAGGTGTACCAAACAAACTTGTCTTGTCCATAGGAGCATCTAGCAACTTAGCTTTAACATGATCCGGTAAAGCTTGTTCCTTTAGCCATGCATGCCTTCTTATCACTGTGCCTGTCATGGCTGATCTAAATGAAGCCTCCAGTGCATCATAGCCACATTTTAAGGAATGGTTGCTAACCTGTTGTATGTTATTTACCATCTCTAATACATATTTCTTATCAAGAGATTCATCAGTGGTTAGTTTTTTAGTTAACTGATCAGGCATAAACTCTTGGTATTGTATCATGTGAAACTGACAGTTTAAAGCTCTAGCTGAGAGAGTAGCTGAAGTGTAGACCTTTTACCCCATCTGTCTAATGACCTTGCTTCCCTTTCAGAAGGAATAGGGTTTTAGCTGTGGTCGCTGCTACTGCCTTGGGACCCTGGGATATAGTTTCTGGGTCTGCAAGTGGGGCCTTGTAAAGGTGGTGATGAGTATCTGGCACCCTGTAAAATCTGTCTGGTTTGGCAGGGGCTGGGGTAAAGAATCTGGAGCGGAGCAAACATCATTGAAAGCATCATCCACCACAGAGAGAACAGGAGGTATAGCTAAGGGCCTGTGCTGTGGGAGGTGCAGAAAGGTCCTAAGTCTTTTTCTGGAGTCTGAAAAATCCTGTTGCTGCCATTGGAACTGTTCTCGCATGGCATGCAAGGTTTCCCCAAAGGAGAATTCTTCTGGTGGGGAAGCAGCTGGAATGGATTCTTCAGCATCAGAATCTTCAAAATTGGAGAAGGGAGCCTCTGGCTGGTCAGTAATGTCTGATTCATCAGCAGAATCATCAGAAGACACTGGCTCAGGGGGCTCTGCCCTAGGCCTCTTCTCTGGGGGCTGAGAGGCCCTGTCTGGGTGAGATTGAGATCCTCAAATTAAAGAAATTAAATCTTCTGCCAAAGAAAGCATTTGAGAACTAGAAGAGGGCCTGGATGTGGGGGGTTTAACAGGCACTGATTTAGTAGTCTTGGCTGCTTTAGCCCTGGCGAAGGCCTTAATGGACATGGCTGCTGGAGGCCTAGCAGCACCACGTGCTGGGGTAGAGACATCCAAGGGGATGGTGTCTGATAAGTCAACCACCGTAGTGGGTGAAATTTCTGAGGTCGATTCAAGAGTTGTAGCAGGGGCCTCAGTTGTAAGTATAGGTTCAGCTGTACTTTGATCAGTTTTCTCGGTTTCGGCCGAAACCGAGACACTCATGTTTGCTTTACCGTGGTTTCGGCCGAAACCGCGGACCGCGAGTGTCGGTCTTTATCTTTGCGTTTTTTGGAAGATTGGGTAGTCGGAGGATCCGACGGGATAATGTACGCAAAATCAGTACCGAAAAACTGTTCTGCAAACTCCGACCGACGCCTAAGCGTTCGTCGGTTGAAGGAGGCACAGGCTGAACAGGCTGCTACGTCGTGGGCTGGGCCTAAACAAGGCAGACAGTAAGAGTGGAAATCTTTATGAGGTATTTGTTTCCCACAGGTTAAACAATTGTTAACTTTTTCTGACATCGGCTGAGGCAAGAAAGAGTCCCAACGGGTACTTAGCTTTAGAAGTCTTCGAAGTAGTATTCGGTAGAAGTAATCTCTGGATCCGACCGACCGGCACTTGCGAACAGCTTCTGCTTCGGGTGCCACGCGGCAAGAAAGACTGAGGAAAATGGCGTCGGCTGATGCTTTTATACCCGAAGACCAACAGAGATGACGTCGGGTGGAGTGCGACATCAGCCGAAGCCGGACCCGGACTTTGGAATCCGGCCGACTGCAGGGCTGCCTGACGACAGGACAACCCACTTGTTATGACTGCAGATGCATCCATGAAGGACATCAACAACAACAACCCCAAACCAAAGAGGGGAAGGAGGGAGGGAAAATAGGACTGCAGCAATGTGGATCCTCGAACATCTACATTTATGGTAGTTACAAAACTGTACTATGTTCTTCGTCTCACATTGCTGCAGTCATAACCTGTGGGTAGAATCCCAAAGCAAAGGAAAAGGGAGGCTGGCAAACTAAAAGGCATTAGGGGCTGCTAACATGCCCTGTAAGACTGCAGTGGCAAACCCAGCCCTGGACTTGGAGAAAAGAGGAGATGGTAATGCTTAGTAAAAGTATGAACTGAACTCCAAGTAGCTGCTTCCAAAATATCCTTAGTAGCTACACCCTCAAAAAAGCAGTAGAAGTGGCAGTAGCCCTAGTGGAATGAGGTCTAATCCCAGCAGGAACATTTTTCCCATGATGAGAATAACAAAAAGCAATACAATTACCAATCCACTTTGAAATAGTTTGCTTTGAAACAGCTTTCCCTTGTGAACCCAAAGCAAAAGAAACAAATAACTGTTGAGTCTGTCTGAACTCCTTAGTTCTGCTCAAATAATAACGTAACTGCCTGTGTATATCCAAAGAATGCAAGATTTTTTCCCCCTTATTTTGGGGATCAGCATAAAAGGTAGGCAAATGGATAGACTGGTTCAAAGCCACATTAGAAATCACTTTTGGCATGAAAGTAGGGTTAGTACGCAAAGAAACTATCTTTATGGAATATTAGAAAGGGTTCAACTGCCATGAGTGCCTGCAATTCAGATACCCTTCTGGCAGAAGTAATGGCCAACAAAAAAGCAGTCTTCCAAGACAAAAACTTCAATTCAGACGTAGCTGCAGGTTCAAAAGGAGGCAAAGTAAGCTTCTCCAACACAAAATTGAGATCCCAGGAAGGAGTAGGAGCTCTACGTGGGGGTCTTATATTTTCTGCCCCTCTAAGAAATTGCTTAAACAAAGGGTGAGAAAATAAAGGAGGGTCACAATCATAGTGAGCAGAAATGGCTGCAGCATGAACCTTCAGAGGAAAACGACAAACCCTTGTCTAGTAATTCAGTAAGGTACTGTAGTGTAAAACTCAAATTAGGTACCGAGACATCAAAGTCCTTTGTTGTGCTCCAAAGAAAAAATCTCTTCCATTTATCAGCATAAACTTTTCTAGTGCTAGGCTGCCTAGCTTCCAAAATGACATCTAAAACCTGTTGGGGAAGCTGAGAACCCACAGGCTCTAAAACAGAATACGCCAGGCTGTTAGATGGAGGGACTGCACCCTGACATTGAGCAAATGACTGCTTGACTGGGACAACAAGTGAGGAAGCTGTGGCAAAGGCCAAGGAGGCTCCTGAATTAAACTCCTCAGCAGAGGATACCAGTGCTGTCGTGGCCAATCTGGTGCTATTAAAATCATGCAAGGCTTGTCCCGCCTGACTTTCAAGAGTACCTTGGTAAGGAGAGGCAGAGGAGGAAAAGCAGAGACGTGAAGGTTGTTCCAACTGAAAGATAGAGCATCCACTTTCCAAGCTTTTGGGTGAAACATCTTTGTGCAAAATTTTGGTAGTTGGAAATTTAGAGGAGAAGCGAACAGATCTATGACTGGAGTTCCCCAAGCTACCGTCAACTGTTGAAATACCTGAGGATCCAATTTCCACTTGTGGGGATCCACAATTTGTCTGCTCAATACATCTGCTAGGGAGTTCTGTGCTCCTGGCTGAAACCGTGCTTGAAGAGTGATGTGCAACCCCAGAGCAGTCTCCCACAATATCATAGCTTGTCTGCAAAGAGGGTAAGAATGGGTCCCCCCCTGCTTGTTGATGTACCACATGACTGTAGTGTTGTCTGTTTGAATCAACACCTGTCCTGGTTGAAGTAGGCCCTTGAAAGCCATCAGGGCAAACTGGACTGCTAACATCTCCTTCATGTTGATATGCAAATGCTGTAATTTGGGAGGCCACGTGTCTTGAATCCATTTCCCATTGAAGTGTGCTCCCCAAGCCAGGTCTGAGGCATCCGTCGTTAAGATCTGACTCGCCTCTGGTCGGGTCACAGAGAGTTCCTTGTTTAGGTGACATTCCTGTGCCCACCACAAGAATTCCTTCTGGATGCACGGTATTATCGGAATGACAGTGTCCAAATCGTGGCAGTGTTGAGTCCATACACTTTTGAGATACCATTGTAGCTTCCTCATATGCAGTTTGGCATTAGGAAGTACCAGAATGCAAGATGCCATGAACCCCAAGGCTTGAAGGACTGTCCTTGCAGTCAGCCTGGACCGTACTGATAATTGCTGGAAGTATAGGTGAAGAGTTCTTTTGTTTCGTTCACAGAATACCCTAGGCACCTTAAAACTGCCATCACATACTGTAGCTGTTGAAGTAACTTGTCTTTGTCTTGAGCAAGAATCAGGCAATCGTCCAGATAAGGATAAATTTGTATTCCCCTCAGTCTTAAGAAAGCTATTACAGGAGCCAGAACCTTTGTGAACACCCTGGGCGCAGTAGATAAACCAAAGGGCAATGCAGAGAACTGATAATGAGAAGTACCAGCCCGAAAACGCAGGAATCTCCTGCAGCTGGGCCTGATAGGAATGTGAAGATAGGCTTCTTTGAGATCCAGAGTTACCATCCAGTGCTCTTTGCCTAGCAGAGGCAGAAGTTGCTGTAATGTTAACATCTTGAACTTTGGAATGTCTAGGTATGTATTGAGAATGGACAAATCCAGAATTGGCCTCCAAGTGTTTCCTTTCTTTGGCACTAGGAATAGACGAGAATAAAACCCTAGGCCTTCTTCTGATGAAGGTACCACGTGGATTGCCCCCATCTGTAAAAGCAAAGAAATTTGTTCCTGAGCCTCCAGCCTTTGCTGAGGAGGTACATCTGGCATGCCTTTGAAAGGGGGAAAAGTGTGAAAATAAAACTTGTAGCCTTGATTTATTATGTCCAACACCCATTTGTCCTGGGTGACCAAATGCCAATTTTGTTTGAAAAGTGCCAACTTTCCTCCTAGAGGAGCTGCCAGAAGAGAAGGGTCTGGCAGCTGAAGATACAGGTCATTGTGTCTGTTTACGAAAAGGCTGACCCCTGCCCTCACCAGAAGATTGTGCAGGAGAACTCCAAGTCCTAGGTCTGAAGGAACCCTGAGCGTGAGCCCTGCCCCTACCACGTCTAGATCTGCCCTTAGACTGAAAATCCGAAGAAGGGTAGGACCATCCTCTTGCAGGCCAATTCCTGCTAAACTTAGGGGACTGCACTTGCAAAAATTCCTTAACTGTCTGCATAGACTTAGCTTTATCTTCCATCTTTTTCAAAACTGACTCCACAGGGGAACCAAAAAGAACTTCAGATTGAAGGGGAGCATCCAAAATTCGAGCTTTAACATGCTCTGACAAATTTTGATCCTTAAGCCAGGCATGTCTACGAATAACTGAACCAGTAGCAGCCACCCTGGAAGAAGCCTGAAGGGCATCGAAGCCACACTGCAAGGAATGTTTACCAACTTGATCTGAAGCATGAACCAAGTCCTGCAATTCCTTACACTCTATACCCTCAGCTAAAGCATCAACCTTAGCTTTCAATTGACCTAACAGAAAGTTCTGATACTTCAGCATATGGAATTGGCAATTTAAAGCCCTCATAGCTAACGTAGAAGAGGTGTACACTTTTTTACCCCACCTATCCAACGCTCTAGAATCTTTATCCAAAGGAACTGGATTCTTAACCACAGAAGCCCTGACACCCTTAGGCCCTTGAATAATAGTTTCCGGGTCAGCTCTAGGGCTCTTATACAAATATTTATGTGCCTCTGGGACTCTGTAATACCGGTCTGGCTTGGCAGGGGGTAAAGAATCAGGATTAAGGGAAGCTTCAGAAAAAACATCCTGAACAACATCTAAAACAGGGGGAATAGCCAAAGGTCTATGCTGTGGCAAAAACAAAAATTCTCTAAGCCTCTTACGAGAATCTGAAAAATCCTGACCTTCCCACTTGAAATGCTCCCTCATGGAATGCAAGGTTTCAGAAAAGGAAAAATCCTCTGGAGGAGAAGCAGAAGGACAGGAATCCTCTGCATCCGAATCAGAATAGGGAATATCCTCAGCTGAGGACTCAGAGTAATCTGAGGAATGCTCCATTCCCTCTAAATCTGTCTCCACCCTAGGCCTCTTCTCTGGAGGGGGCATAGAACCCCTGATCAAAGTAATCAAATCCTCTGCCATTTTCAACATATGTTTTTTAGGAACAGAGCCCGAAGAACCAGGGCTATGGCCCGTACCAGAAACACCAGGTCTAGCCTTAGCAGGGCCTTTAGTGACTGAAGTAGAAGGCCTAATAACCTTTTGTAAGGATGGAACCACAGAAACTTGAGAGGCACCCTCGGCCTGACCTAACTCCTGAGAGGCCAACTCCTGTAAAAGTAAAGGTTCCCCCTGGGATTCAGCGAGACCTCGGCTGGATCCACAGATTCAACCGTAGATTCCATAGAACCGGCGTCCGCAACGGACAACTCATCCGGTTTAGACCTTAAAGATTTATCTTTTCGCTTTTTAGCGGTAGCGGGCGTCGGAGGATCCGATGGCATGTTGTAGTTACACCGCTTACCGAAAACAAGCCTAGCACAGTCTAATCTGCGTTTAATGGTGCGCTTATTAAATCTAGCGCAAAGCGACACCCGACTACGTCGTGCTCAGGCCCTAAGCAAGGAATACAGAGAGAATGATAGTCCCTATGAGGTATCTGTTTCCCACAAGAAATACAATTATTAACTTTTTCTGACATCCGGATTAACTGAGGCAAGAAAAGACAAAAATTTTCCCCAACGGGGTACTTAGCCCAACTTGGTCTTCGGTCTGAAACTCGAAAACTGAAAATTTCAGAACGCCGAACGGCACTTGCAAACGCTGCTTCTGCTTCGGACCACGCGGCAAGAAAGACTGAGGATATGGCGTTGGTCATGCGTTTAAGTACTACTACATACTGACGTCAGTTCCGGGCGCCCATGACCAACGCCAGCCTAACTCTTTGGTATTCGGGCCGACCGAGGACAGCGGACTACCCACAGGTTATGACTGCACCAATGTGAGACGAAGAACATCCCTGACTACCTGATATCATGGAAGATGAGACAGCAACCGATGCAGGACCCAAGACTTTGATAATCAGGCTGACTGAGGGCTACTGCAAGCAGATAACCCAAATGTGAGGACTGCAACAGTGCAACAGGAACATCATTTAGAAAATGATTCCCACATGTCAAAATAACATTTTCTAGTAGCAAGATCTCTTGCTTCCTTTAGTACATGCTACATGTATCCTAAAAAGAGGTACCTGAATCCAGACAGATAATTTAAGATGCTTTAGAGTGGGATACATCAAACTCCCTCTGTCTTGTGAGAGTAGATCCAGATAGTGAGGAAACTTGTGGTAACTGTCCTTGACCAAATCTGTAAAAATGGAGAACCAATGTTGCCTGGGACAAAATAGGATCACCACAAAATATTTTGGAGTGTCCTTCTAAATTCTCAGAATTATCCTGGATATCAGAGAAGAAAAGGTGGAAATGCATAAAGATACAATGCTCTACAACAGAATTAAAAATGCAGGTCTAAAGTTGTCTGTTTGAAAAGGAAGCCAACAGATTTATCTGAGGTGTTCCCAAGAACTGGATCAATACCTGGATGACCTCCTCATTCAAATTCCATTTGAGTGGGTCTATCAAGGTCCTGCTCAGTTTATCTGCCACTATGTTTAGCTCCAATGGGATGTATTATGCTTTGCGGGTTAAAAAAATGCTGAAGAACTACCTCCCAAGGGATCATAGCTAACCTGCACAGACGGTACAACCTTGCACACCCTAATTTGTTGATGCACCACATCACAGTGGTGTTGCCCAACAACAGAAAAAGGTCCAGGGTACCATAGATGATTAAGAGATTAAAAGTTATGGGTCATAACCCATATTTATTTTTTTCAAAACAACATGCTTTGGTCTATTCAAAGAAGACCACAGGCCTTGCACCTTTACCCTCATAGGAAGTGCCCTACTGTCGCAGGAAATTCCACAGCATCTGGAAGTAAAGCTTAATTTGGAGACTGAGGACATGTAATTGCTTGTATTTACAGCATCTACCAGTGCACTGCCCTACGTTAGGTATCTGAAGGATGCAAGGGTATGGGTCCTTGTGTTTTTAGATACCACAGAATCTTCGTCATGTACAGACTAGTCAGAGGAATCATGAGAAACAGATGTCATAAACAGAGGAATCCAAAAAACTCTCTGGGTGAAGACACAGAATGTAAATGAGAAGCTCATGAAGGTTTTCAGATAAAACTCTACCTTCTCTTCCATCAAAAACTTTGGTGTGAGTGTTTGTAGGACATCCTAAAAGGCAATCAAGTCTAAAGAGATCAAGGAATATTTCTGAAAGTTTATCTGGAATCCCAAATTGGTCAGAATAAATCCATCTTAAACATCTGAACATCTTGGAAGAAACTCTGCAAAGATAACTCATACAAATAAGGAATAAATATGACTACCACTCAGCCTGCTATAAGTTACTTCTGGAGCTAGAGAATTTGCAAACACACCTGAAGAAGTAGATAAACCAAAGGGTAATGCAGAGACACTGAAATAGGAAAGATTTAAAACTTTTTTCTAAGATGACTTTTTCTTTGGTACTAGAAACCTTCTGGAATAAAAAGTCTTTTCCTCCTGAAAAAATGGCACTGGTTCGTTGACTCCTAGGGTGAGCAAAGTATAACGTTTGGGGAAAAAATTCCGTTTGGTATGCAGGGAGGGGAGGGACTCCCCTAAAATGATTTTTTTGCACATCCAATGCCAACTGTATCCCTCTTGAACCACCTTTAACACCCACAAGTCTGCCACAACCTGTTGTCCAAGGGAAATGAACAGAAGCAGTTGTTGGGACATGTTTTAAGAGATTAAGGCAGGATGGGAGGTAGAAAGGAGGCATGATAGCACAGCCATGCCAAAGATGACTATTGTCCTTTACTGTAAAAGTTCCTTTTTGTCATTGTTCCCATCCTGCCACGTGTACATCTTTCTTAAGTGAGAAAGAGGATCTGGGAAATTTGATATGTGTGTGTGTGTGTGGGTTGAAAAAAACTAGCTAATTTCCCTCTTGCAACACATTGCTGGTGATCTTGAGAGGCAGATGGGCCAAGAGAGACAACGCAGTGGTACAACGGTGGTGTCGCTTCACAGCAAGAGGTTCTCCAGTTCAATCCTCGGCTGGGGTGCCTTCTGTGCGAAGTCTGCATGTCCTGCCTATGTTTGTGTGGGTTTCCTCCAAGTGCTCCTGTTTCCTCCCACTTTACAAACACGTGTCTGGAGAGTTTCTCCCCAGGCCTCTGCTGAAAATTGGCTTTGTTCAAAGTCATACTTTCCAGGTTAACAAATGTTAAATAAATAAACTCTTTCTAAACCCGAATTCAAAAATTAAAAGTTGATTTCAGCAGAAAATTTCTGAATTTGTAACCACAAATTCTTCCTCAAACAGCAGACGCAGAGACCCTAGACTCAGAATCTGCATAACCATACATACCTTTAAGGTGTGTTCAAATATTAGAGACATGTCAACAACAATAAGACAGAATCAGGCATGAACTTCCATACAAGGGAATGACAGTTAAGAATTCTATACTCCCAAGTGGAAGAATAAATTCTAAATTCAAAATTTGTCCCAAAACCTTTTACTCTATCCACAACGAAGTACAGAAAATAACTGCTTGTTATTTTAAGAAACTTTGTAAAGCATTGCTACTTCTATTGGGAGTAAAGAATGTGAACGGATTGTTATAGGCAGTATAACTAGCCTTCTTCATGGCTGGCACTAATGGAGGAAAAGGTGCAAAATAAAGTAAAAGCATTGTCAACATTAGTTCCCCTAGAACACCTCATTCATCCTGAGGACAATTAAAGAAAGAAATTACTTCCCAAGGAGGTTTGATGACCTGTCTTAATCAGGGATATTTCGAATGACCTGTTAAACAGGAAATGAAAGCAGTTAAGCAGGAATGACTGTTTGTAACAAGTTCTTGTCCAAGTTAAGAAACTCATCTTTACCTATATGTACTGTGCCTTCAGGTGTACAATGTTCATTATGTTTGTCTTAACAGATATCTTCTGAGACAAACTAGGAGAAAAATCGGTGTCCCTTCCACTGGACACAAAGTAGCATCCCCCAAGTATAATTCCATCTCTAAGTCCTGATTATGAAATAGCCAAAAGAGGCCATGGTTGACAATCTGTTCACTGTGGCCAAAACATCATCAGAGGACAAGGGAAAGGTGAGTGAGTCATCTGAGGAAAAAATGACTACTGCAGGTTCATCCACCATCACCCGAGGTACAGACTGAACCCATATAGTTGGCAAGGGCTCTCAGGGTAAGTTGTTTTTTTTCTTTCTAGGAACTGCGGCAGTCAAACCAACAGGAACAGGTTAAGCATCTATGCTATGACTAAGAAGGCTACATTAGATGCAGCTTAACTCACTGGAATGAGTTAGACGGAAGTTGCGAAAAGTCTGCACAAGCAGCACATTTAACACTTACCCCTAAAGACAAAGTCCCCAAAAGATAGTAATTTGTAAGCAGTACACTGATATCCTGACAGAAACTCCTTAGAAGTCTGACAAAAAAAAAAAAACGGCAGTTAAGCTGTTACAGCATGAAGACAAGAACTGCATGGTCTGTCGTCCCTGCTTAAATGAAACATTGCCCCAGACTTAGATTTTTATAAAAGTAAACAAAAGTTAATACAGGCAGTACATTTCTTAATCAAATAAGCACCCACAGCAGCCGATGCTAAAAATGGCGATCCCGGACAGTAAATGTAAGGTAGTTAAATATATATATATATATATATATATATATATATATATATATATATATATATATATATATATCAAGTTTCTTAAAGGGATCAAACCATACTGCACTTAAAATTATAAAACACCTTTTTCCTAAATAAATATATCTGCATTGAAGGGTTTCCTCAAAGGGGAATTATTTGCCAGAAAGGATCTGAAATGCCAACCGCTGCTCTTGCAAAGCCTGTGAGCTACTTCTTCACCAGGTGGTAAGAAAGTATCGATTTTCACGCTATTTATCCTCCTCAAGGCTAACCAATAAATAAGCAGGCTGAGTGTAATTTTGAAAGGAAGCCAAATCTTTTGGAAGCTGTCCTTTTGTGTCTTGGACAAGACAACACAAATAATATAAAGGCTACTGCAGCAGTGGAAATAAAGATCTTCTGGATTCAGGTTTATTTGGATGATGCAGCACTGTAGCTCTCATCACAAAGGACAAGAGAGGAAATGGGTAGGACAGATGATGAGAGTGTTGAGTCCAAATGGACTTGAAATTACTGTGGTATCTTATGTGCAATATGGTAAATCTGGTAAAAGGAATCATCAGAAAGTACAGTTTTGTACCTACCATAAATGTAGATGTCCGACAGATATGCAACTGCAGTCCTTACATATGGGTTGTCCTGCCTCAGGCAGCCCTTCAGTCGGCCGGTCTGGGTCCGGCGTCTGCTGATGTTGCCTCTTCCCCGATATCAGAGCGGCTGGGGTATAAAAGCATCAGGCGACGCCATCTTCTTCAGTGTTTCTTGCCCCAGATGCCAGGTGCCCTCCAAGGAAGGCTAAATTTAGTGAATGGATAAAAATTCCAGACATGCAAAACAGTAATAAACAGATACACCATAACAGATATCCCCAGCTACTATGAAAAGGGGGTGAGTGGACCCTAAAAAAAGAGAGTTACAGAGGGGTAGGAGGGAGGGAAAACCCGACTGCAGTTGCATATCTATCGGACATCTACATTTATGGTAGGTACAAAACTGTACTATGTCCTTCAAGAATGCAACTGCAGTCCTTACATATGGGTTGAATACCATAGCCAAGCTGGGGGTGGTAGGATCTAAGATAAGGATGGTGTAGCTAAAATGCCCTGCAGGACTGCAGAAGCAAAGCCTGCTCGGGATCTGGAATATAAAGGCAGGTTGTAATGTTTGGAAAATGTATGCACGGAGCTCCATGTAGCAGCTTCTAGAATGTCCTTTGTAGCCACCCCTCTTAGAAAAGCTGTGGAGGTGGCTGTCGCTCTGGTGGAGTGTGGCCTGATATTGGCTGGCACACCTTTTCCATGGAAAGAGTAGCAGAATCTGATGCAGTTTCCAATCCATTTTGAAATTGTTTGTTTGGAAATTGCCTTTCCTTGTACTCCAGCAATCTAAGCTGCAAATAACTGGTCAGACTTTCTGTTGGCCTTTGTTCTGTCCAAGTAGTAGCGCAATTGCCTGTGTATGTCCAAAGTGTGCAGAAGCTTTTCTCCTTTATTTTGAGGATAGGGAAAGAAAGTAGGCAGGTGAATTGCTTGATTTAGAGAAACCCTGGATATCACTTTTGGCATGAATGAAGGATTGGTTCTTAAAGAGACTCTGTCCTGATGGAAAATGAGAAATGGAGGTACTGCCATGAGGGCCTGTATTTCCGAAACTCGTCTTGCTGAAGTGATTGCCAACAGGAAAACTGTTTTCCAGGACAGAAATTGTAATTCTGAAGATGCTGCTGGCTCAAAAGGAGGAAGAGTTAATTTTTCCAAGACGAAGTTGAGGTCCCATGCAGGTACTGGTAGTTTTCTTGGAGGTTTAATATTCTTTATCCCTCTTAGAAACTGTCTTAGTAAAGGATGTGAAAACACAGGTGGATCACAGTTGTATTTTGCTGAAATTGCTGAAGCGTGTATTTTTATGGAAGAATATGAAAGGCCATTGTGAAGCATTTCTGCTAAGTATTCTAGTATCTGTGGGATGCTCATTACTGATGCATCCTGACCCTTGTTGGCATTCCAGATGTTGAATCTCTTCCATTTGGCTGAATAAGTTTTTCTGGTGGAAGGTCTGTGTGCTTCCAGTAAGATCTCTTGAACTTTTTTGGAGAGAGAGATATGGGGAGAAGTCATGGAACTCTCCAAGCTGTCAGTTGCAATGTTTGCAGGTTGGGATGAACAGTACTGTAATTGTGCTGAGTTATAAGCAGAGGCCATTGAGGCAGGAGCCACGGCTTGGTGCGAGTTATGCTCCTTAGTAATGGATACCAGTGCTGTCTTGGCCAGTCTGGAGCTATCAAAATGCCTTTCGGTTGTTCTGCTTTGATCTTCAGTAACACCTTGGTCATTAAAGGTAGAGGTGGAAATGCATAGATTGTTAGAGAATTCCAGCTGAAGGAGAGAGCATCCATTCTTCAGGCTTGAGGATGGTGTGTCCTTGAGCAGAACTTCTTCAGATGATGATTGAGGTGTGAGGCAAATAGATCTATGTCCGGCCTTCCCCATGCATGAGTTATTTGTGAAAAAATGTCTGGATGCAACATCCATTCGTGCGGGTCCATAATGTTTCTGTTTAGACTGTCCGCCAGAACATTGTCCTTGCCTGGGACAAACTGGGATTGCAACTGTATGTTCAGTTTCAGGGACTTTTCCCAAAGAGTCATTGGTAGTCTGCAGAGGGGGTAAGAATGGGTACCTCCTTGCTTGTTTATGTACCACATAACAGTGGTGTTGTCTGTCTTTATTAGCAGATGGCCTTGCTGAAGAAATTTTCCGAAGGCCTCGATTGCATGAATCACCGCCAACATCTCTTTTTGATTGATGTGCAGATGCAATTCTGGGGGTGTCCATTGCCCTTGAATGCATCTGCCCTCCATGTGCGCCCCCCCATCCATGATCTGAGGTGTCTGATGTAATGGTTTGGCTTGCTTGAGGTTTGTTGAAAGACATGCCTTTGTTTATCTGGCTTGCTTGTGCCCACCACAAAAATTCCTTTTGTATACATGGAATGAGTGGAATAATTACTTCCAAGTTGTGGCTGTGTTGAGACCATAAACTTTTTAGGTACCATTGTAGTTTTCTCATGTGTAGTCTTGCCAGTGGAATCAGAAGAATGCAAGATGCCATGAAACACAGGGCCTACAGGATTTTCCTTGCAGTCATCTGGGTGTGCTTTGCTAGGCTTTTGAAGTAATCTGTTAATTGTTCTTGTTTTTCTTCTGTGAGGAAAGCCATTTGTGAGTTTGTGTCCAGTTTGGCTCCTAGAAAAATTATTTGTTGGGATGGCAGTAGTCTTGATTTTTGAATGTTGACTGTGTATCCCAAAGCCTGTAGTAAGTGAATGACCTAGTCCAAGTGTCTTATCAAGGCTTGCTTGCGGTCCGCTTGTATAAGGCAGTCGTCCAGGTAAGGATATATTTGTATCCCCTGAAGTCTGCAATGTGCAATTACTGATGCCAGGCATTTCGTGAATACTCTGGGCGCAGTAGATAAGCCAAAAGGCAATGCTGAGAATTGATAATGCTCTGACCCTGCAAGAAATCTGAGGTATCTTCTGCAGCTGTGTCTGATTGGGACATGCAGGTATGCCTCCTTGAGGTCCAGAGTAACCAGCCAAGACCCCTTGCCCAGCATGGGAAGAAGTTGCTGTAACGTCAGCATTTTGAATTTTGGCACAATGAGAAAAGTGTTTAGAGCAGACAAGTCCAGTATAGGCCTCCATTGCTTTTCTTTTCTTGGAACAAGGAACAGTCTTGAGTAGAATCCCTGGCCTTGTTCCTGAGGAGGAACCTTTTCTATTGCTTTGATCAGTAGTAGCTTTGAAACTTGTATGAGTGCCTCTGCCCTTTGATTTTGTGGCAGGTTTGGCATGCCTTGTCTTGTTGGTAAGGTATGGAAGTGGAACATGTAACCCTGGTCTATTATGTCCAAAATCCATTTGTCCTTTGTAAAAACATGCTAATTTTTTGAAAATAAGGATAATTTTCCGCCTAAAGGTGCTTCTCTTTGAGCCTTGGTTGGCGGTGTCAAAGTCAAGTCATTGTGATTGTCCCTGTGGAGCAGTAGAAGTCCCTGCGCCACTTCTCTGATTAGTCGGTTGCCATTGGCGGCCCCTGTAGGAGCCTCGGTATTGCCCTCTACCTCAAGCGCGCCTGTTTTTTCCCCTTTGGAACTTGTCAGCGTCTGGAAAGGACCAATTCTTCGAAGGCCAATTCCTACTGAACCTTGGTGGCTGAACCTGGAGGAAATCTTTGACTGTTTGCACTGATTTAGCCTTTTCCTCAGTTGATTTCAACACACCCTGTGCATTAGCACCAAATAGCCTGTCTTTTTCCAGAGGTGCATCTAGAAGCTTTACTTTAACATGGTCTGTTCTTTCAACCAAGCATGTCTACGTATGACGGCCCCTGTCATAGCTGCCCTACATGAAGCTTCCAATGCATCATAACCACACTGAAGAAAATGATTGCTAACCTGCTGAGTATTATGAACCAAATCCTGCAATGCCTTTCTATCTAAAGGCTCAGGAGAGGCTGACTTTTTCTGCAAATCATCCATCAAGAAATCCTGATACTGAAACATATGAAAAAGGCAGTTAAGTGCCCTCATGGCAAGGGTGGATGAGGTATAAACTTTTTTACCCCACCTCTCCAGGGACCTAGATTCCCTGTCTGCGGGCAAAGGATTTTTGGCCGTGGAAGTGGCCACTCCTTTGGGACCCTGAGAAATAGTTTCTAGATCAACAGAGTGGGCCTTAAAGAGATGTTTATGAGTTTCAGGAACCCTGTAATATCTGTCTGGCTTGACAGGAGCAGGAGGGAGAGAATCAGGAGAAGCACTGGAGTCTGCGAACACATCATCCAATACCTCTAACACAGGGGGTATAGCTAAAGGCCTGTGCTGGGGTAACTTAAGGAAGGTCCGAAGCCTTTTCCTGGAGTCGGAGAAATCCTGGCCCTGCCACTGAAAATGCTCTCTTATGGAATGGAGAATTTCCCCCGAAAGAAATATCCTCAGGAGGAGAGGCAGAGGGAATGGATTCATCAGCATCAGAATCCTCGTAGGCCGGGAAGGATTCTTCCTGGGAGTCTGAAAGGCCTGACTCACCAGAGGCTTCATCTGAGGAAAGGGTATCTGCCTGCTCAACCCTAGGCCTTTTGCTTGAAGGCGGCTGAGAACCTCTGTCTGAATGAGCCTGAGAGCCCCTGATTAAAGAAATTAGATCTGCAGCTAAAGTCATGATCTGTTTATCAGAAGTGGGACCCTGTGAAAAAGATTTAGGAGGGTGAGACTTAACCTGGCTGGCAGCCTTAGCACGTGTGTAGGCCTTGATAGACAAACACAGGAGGCCTAGCTGCCCCACGTGCTGGAGTAACTTTGTCCACCGGTATGGTGTCAGGCAAAACTTGGGCTTCGGTTTCAGGAGGAAAATCAACAACCGGCACCGGGGTAGCCTCCGGGACCGAAGTGTGCGGTAAAGCGGTGTCGTCAGCCCGGAGCGGTAGAATTACCGCCTCCGAAGAGACCGATGCACTCGTGGTAGGCTTTACCGAGGTGTCTGTGGAAGGCGCGGGCCGCGAATGTCGGTCCCGGTCCTTGCGCTTTTTGGAAATATGTGATGTCGGTTGTTCCGACGGCATGATATAGGAGTAATTTTCCCCAAAAAAGTCTTCAGCAAATTCTGCCCGGCGCCTAAGTGTGCGCTTATTAAAGCAAGCACAGGCAGCACAGGCCAAGATGTCGTGGTCTAGGCCGAGGCAGGGAAGGCAGTAAGAATGGAAGTCCTTATGAGGTATATGTTTACCACAAGACAAGCAATTATTAACTTTTGCAGTTTTATCTGACATCGGCTGAGGCAAGAAAAGGTTCTCCAACGGGGTACTTAGCTTTTTGATGACTTCGGATCTGAAAACACAGGAGCTGGCCGACCGGCACTTGCGAACTGCTTCTGCTTCGGGCACCACGCGGTAAGAAAAACTGAAGAAGATGGCGTCGCCTGATGCTTTTATACCCCAGCCGCTCTGACGTCGGGGAAGAGGTGACATCAGCCGACGCCAGACCCAGACTTTGGAATCTGGCCGACCGAAGGGCTGCCTGAGGCAGGACAACCCATATATGTAAGGACTGCAGTTGCATTCTTGAAGGACATCAATGGATGCTATACATGCCAGGGCTCTGAGAATCTCTACTGCAGGGGTCAAGGGATAGCTATGTCAGCAACACAAAGTAGTTTGTTAAAAATAAAACCTTCTCCGAAAAAAGAAAATCAGCATCAAAGATGACTGTAAAACACAACCGGAAACACACAAAAATGAGAAGGAAGAAGAGTGGACCTACTGAAATTCAAAGTGAATCCCAGATTCTGAAAGAGACTGATTGCGAACTGTAAGCCCTGAAAGAATTTTGTGATGAGAAGGGGCCTGAATTAAAAAATCAAACAGATAAGGGTAAAATGTGGATACCCTGTAATCTGCATAACGCTAACTATTGGGGTTATACAATTTGTAAACACTCTTGGAGTAGTGGAAAGCTCACAAGTCAACCAGTTAAAGTCTAAGCCAAAGGCATAGAATGCAAGATATTTCCTGTGAAGAGGATGGACTGGAATATGAAGACAAAGACCTTTACAGACCAGGGTAACCAAAAAATACAGTTGTGTACACTTACCATAAAATGTAGATGTTAGAGTGTATTCACTGTTGCAGTCATCACATTTGGGTTATCTTGCTTGCAGTAGCCCTCAGTCGGCCTGATTATCAAAGTCTAGGGTCCTGCGTCGGTTGTTGTCTCTTCTTTCATGACATCAGGTAGTCAGGGGTATAAAGCATGCAGCCGGCGCCATTACATCAGTTTTTCTTGCTGTCTTTTCTTGATGTCAGGTGCCCCCCTAATGGGAAGCAATTAAATATAAATATACAAGGTTATACCTCCAACAAAAAAGCAAATACAGTAAAAAGCTTTTAAGCATAGAAAAGGAGAGTAGAGGTATAGCCAAAAGAAGTCAGGGGGCTGGAGGGAAGGTAAAGTACAGTTTTGTACCTACTATAAATGTAGATGTTCGAGTGTTCACACTGCTGCAGTCATTACACTTGGGTTATCCTGCCGTCAGGCGGTTCCCCAGTCGGTCTGAGTTCCAAAGTCTTGGTCCGGCGTCGGTTGCTGTCACCTCCTCCCTGATGTCAGTGCGACAGGTGTATATAAGATGCAGCCAATGCCATTTTCTTCAGTTTTTCTTACCCCAGATGTCAGGTGCCTCCAAAAGGTAGGCAATTCAAATTGCTAGTAAAACATGAATAAGTAAACCAAACAATAACTTTCAGGTACCAGCAAATACTACCCATAGGTATTAAAGGGTTGAAAACCTAGGTACGTATCAACAAAAAAGTGGGGTAGGAGGGATGGTAACCTGGACTGCAGCAGTGTGAACACTCGAACATCTACATTTATGGTGGGTACAAAACTGTACTATGTTCATCATGTTACACTGCTGCAGTCATTACACTTGGGTAGAATCCCAAAGCTGAGGTAGGGTGGCTGGTTCTATATTGCATTAGGGGTGGCTATAAGGCCCTGCAGCACTGCAGAGGCGAAGCCAGCTCTGGATTTGGAGTATAGAGGCAGATGGTAATGTTTGGTGAAGGTATGCACAGAGCTCCATGTTGCTTCTTCCAAAATATCTTTGGTAGGTACTCCTCTGAGGTAGGCCGTTGAAGTGCCTGTTGCCCTGGTGGAGTGTGATCTAATGCTGGTAGGCACAGTTTTTTTCATGGTGCGTGTAGCAGAAACGTATGCAATGTCCTATCCATTTGGAAATAGTCGATTTTGAAATGGCTTTTCCCTGTCCTCCTGCAGCATATGCTACCAATAATTGCTCTGATTTTCAGAAAGCTTTGGTTTTGTCCAAGTAGAAGCGTAACTGCCTGTGAATGTCCAATGAATGCAGTAGTCTCTCCCCTTTATTCTGTTGTTTTGGATAAAAAGTTGGCAAGTGAATAGTTTGGTTTAGGGACACACTTGAAACCACCTTAGGCATAAAAGTAGGGTTACTTCTTAAGGACACCCTGTCCTGGTGGAACATGAGGAAAGGTTCCACTGCCATTAGTGCCTGTAACTCTGAAACTCTTCGTGCTGATGTTAGTGCCAGAAGCAGAGCAGTTTTCCAAGAGGTATATTTTAATTCTGCTGTGCTAGTTGGCTCAAAAGGAGGTAAAGTTAATTTTTCCAAAACAAAGTTGAGGTCCCAAGTTGGAGCAGGAGCTCTATGGGGCGGTCTTATGTTTTTTGCCCCTCTGAGGTACTGTTTTAGCAAAGGATGTGAGAAAACTGGTGGATCTGTGTTACAATGAGCAGAGATAGCAGAGGCGTGGATCTTGATGGATGAGAAGGAGAGGCCTTTGCCCAGCATCTCAGTCAAATATTGTAGTATCGGAGGAATGTTTGGCACAAGAGGGTCAAGGCTGTGAGCCTGGTTCCAGGCACAGAATCTCTTCCATTTATCCGAATAGACTTTCCTGGTACTAGGCTTTCTGGCCTCCAGGATGACATCCATAACAGCTTTGGAGAAAGGCATTGCTTGCTTGGCGAAGGTATCTTCCATGCAGCGAGGTTTAAGGTCCTTAGCTGACTGTGGAGTATCCGATTGTTGTTCCGAGAGAGTAGATGTGGTATTTGAGGCAAAATCCAGGGTGGTCCTTGTGCTAAGTTTTTTAAGATTGGGTACCAGTGCTGGCGTGGCCAGTCTGGTGCAATCAGGATCATTTTTGCCTCCTCTTGCCTGGCTTTTATGAGTACCTTTGGAAGAAGAGTCAGTGGTGGGAAAGCGTATACTGTTAGGTTTTTCCAGCTGAATGAGAGGGCATCCACTTTCCATGCTTGTGGATGGTAATTCCTTGTGCAGAATTTCTGTAGCTGACAATTCCTTGGGGATGCAAACAGATCTATGTCCGGGCTCCACCATTTCTGTGTTATCATTCTGAATAATTGTGGATTCTATTCCCATTCGTGGGGATCCATGATATTTCTGCTTAAGTTGTCTGCCAGTGTGTTTTTCTCTCCTGGCAGGAATTGTGCTTGTAGATGAACTTGACAGTTTATAGCTGTGTTCCACAAGGTCATTGCTTGTCTGCAGAGGGGGTATAAATGGGTGCCCCCTTGCTCGTTTATGTACCACATGACTGTGGTGCTGTCTGTCTTTAGTAGCAGTTGTCCTGGATGTAGCAGGTCCTTGAAAGCTGTAAGGGCATTTTGTACAGCTAGCATCTCTTTTTGGTTGATGTGAAGATGCCTTTGTTCTATAGGCCACTTGCCCTGAATGCATTTTCCTGCCATGTGTGCTCCCCAGGTGTAATCCGATGCATCTGTTGTCAGTGTTTGCCTGCATGTGGGTTGGAGTAAAAGGCTGTCCCTTGTTGAGGTGACAAGCTTGAGCCCACCATCAAAACTCCTTCTGAAGGCAAGGTATTTAGTGGTATAACTGTTTCCAAACTTTGACAGTGTTGACACCATACACTCTTTAGGTACCATTGTAGTTTCCTCATATGCAGTCTGGCATATGGAATTAGTAGTATGCAAGATGCCATGTAGCCCAAGGCCTGCAGAATTTTTCTTGCAGGGAGTCGGGTCTTTGTTGCCATCAATTGAAAGTATTGAGTCAATTGTCCTTGCTTGTCTGGTGTGAGATAAGCCATCTGGGCCATTGTGTTCAAGCTGGCACCCAGGAATATTACCTCTTGTGAGGGCACTAGTTTTGATTTCTTTTCGTTTACTGTGTACCCCAAGCAACTTAATAACTTTTTTTTTTTTTTACAAACGCCAGATGCTTTAGGAGAATGTCTTTGCTCTCTGCTTGAATTAGGCCAAGTATGGGTAAATTTGAATTCCTCTTTGTCCACAAAATGCAATTACTGATGCCAGGCACTTTGTGAAGACCCTGGGTGCAGTAGATAAGCCAAAGAGCAGTGCAGAGAATTGATAATGCATTGGACCAGATATGAATCTGAGATATCTTCTGCAGTTTTGTCTGATAGGGACATGCAGGTATGCCTCCTTGAGGTCCAAGGCCACGAGCCAAACTTGCTTGCCCAGCATGGGAAGAAGCTGCTGTAATGTCAACATTTTGAATTTCGGGACATCCAGGTAAGTGTTTAGAGATGAAAGATCCAGAATAGACCTCCAGGCTTTGTCTTTTCTGGGTACCACAAAGAGTCTTGAGTAAAATCCTTGTCCTTGTTCCTGTGGAGGTACCTTTTGAATAGCTCCCATGGTCATGAGTGTTGTAATTTGTTTTTGAGCCTCTGCCCATTGATTTGGTGGCAGATTTGGCATTCCTTTTAACCTTGGCAGTGTGAAAGTGGAACCTGTAACCCTGTGAAGCGATACTGAGAACCCATTTGTCTTTGGTGATCATATGCCAATTGTGACAGAAAAGAGCCAGTTTTCCTCCCAATTGGGCTGCCAAGAGAGAAATGTTTGGCAGCTGTAGTGGGAAGTCATTGGGACTGATTTTTGTAAGGTTGTTGTCTGTTTTCCCCTTCTTTCTGGCCTGGTGCACCCCATTGTCGAGGCCTGTAAGGACCTTGTGGCTGTCCTCTACCTCTTGGACATCTGTATTTGCCCCTTTGAGGTCTGTCTGTAACTGGAAAGGACCAATCCTTTGTTGGCCAGTTTTTGCTAAATCGAGGAGGCTGTACCTGTAAGAAATCCTTCACTGTTTGCATAGATTTTGCTTTATCCTCCATTTTCTTTAGTACCTCTTCTGCCTTAACTCCAAATAAGACATCATGCTCCAAAGGTGCATCCAGTAGTTTTGCTTTAACATGATCTGGTAATGTATGTTCTTTTAACCATGCATGTCTTCTAATGACAGAGCCTGTAACTGCTGCTCTACAGGAGGCCTGTAAAGAATCAAAACCACATTGCAAAGTATGTTTTCCCACTTGTTCAGCAGCATGCAATGTTCAGCAGCATGCAATAAATCCTGCATTTCCTTAAAATTAGGAGGATCTGTATCTGAAAGCATTTTTTATTTCAAATGAGACATCAGAAATTGCTGATATTTTAACATGTGAAATTGGCAGTTCAAAGCTCTCATTGCTAAAGTTGCAGATGTACATACTTTCTTTCCCCATCTGTCTAATGCTCTGGAGTCTCTGTCAGAGGGAACTGGATTGTCTTTGCGCTTTTTATGAATTGCATTCGTCTGAAGTTCCGACGGCATCGTATAATTAAATTTTCTGCCAAAGTAATGGGCAAAATCAAACCAACGTTTAATAGTGCGCTTGTTAAACCTAGCACAAAACCGACAACCAGTGACGTCGTGGTCTGGGCCTAGGCATGGGATGCAATAAGAATGGAAATCCTTATGAGGTATTTGCTTCCCACAAGAAATACAGTTATTAACTTTTACTGACATCGGTCTGAGGCAAGAAAAAGTTTCCCCGACGGGGTACTTAGCTTTGTAGAAGACTTCGGTTCTGGATTCGGAAATGAAAATCTCAGGAGTCGGCTGACTGGCACTTGCGAACTGCTTTTACTTCGGGCACCGCGCGGCAAGAAAGACTGAAGAAAATGGCGTCAGCTGCATCTTATATACCCCTGTCGCACTGACGTCAGGAAGGAGGCGACAGCAACCAACGCCGGACCAAGACTTTGGAACTCAGGCCAACTGGGGAACCGCCTGACGGCAGGATAACCCAAGTGTAATGACTGCAGCAGTGTAACACGAACATCCAGGACTGCAACAGTGAATACACTCGAACATCTACATTTATGGTAAGTGTACACAACTGCACTATGTTCTTCGTGTTTCACTGTTGGTCATCATATTTGGGTAGATTCCCAAAGCTAAGGATGGGAGGAGGAATTTGGATAGCACTAGGACCAGCTATAAGGCCCTGCAAGACTGCAGTGGCAAAGCCAGCTCTGGATTTAGAAAATCTGAAAGTATGTACAGAACTCCAGGTAGCAGCTTCTAGGATGTCCCTGGAAGGTACACCTCTGAGAAAGGCTGCAGAGGTACATGCAGCCCTGGTTGAATGGGGTCTAATCCCCCATGGGATAGGTTTTCCATGGTGCTTATAGCAGAAAAGAATGCAATGGCCTATCCATTTAGAAATGGTTTGCTTTGAAATAGCCATCCCCTCTGCCCCTGCAACAAATGCCACCAGCAGTTGTTCAGATTTCCTTTGAGGTTTAGTCCTGTCCAAGTAAAATCTAAGTTGTCTGTGCACATCTAAGGAGTGCAGTATCCGTTCCCCTTTGTTCTGTGGATTAGAAAAGAAGGTTGGCAAATGAATGGACTGATTAAGAGACACACTGGACACCACCTTGGGCATGAAGGAGGGATTGGTCCCGAGGGACACCCTGTCCGCATGAAAGATGATGAAAGGCTCCACTGCCGTAAGGGCCTATAGTTCAGATACCCTTCTTGCTGAAGTAATTGCTAAAAGTAAGGCTGTTTTCCAAGAAAGAAATTTTAACTCTGCACTTGCAGCTGGCTCAAAAAGAGGAAGAGTGAGTTTTTCCAATACAAAGTTAAGGTCCCAGGCTGGAGTTGGGGCTCTCCTGGGTGGTCTTAAGTTTTTGGCCCCTCTGAGGAACTGCTTGAGCAGTGGATGAGAGAAGAGGAGTGGTTCTGTGTTGTAATGAGCAGAAATGGCTGAGGCGTGAATTTTGATGGAGGAAAAGGAGAGGCCCTTGTGAAGCATCTCAGTTAAGTATTGAGTAATCGGAGGTAAACTGAGTGCTGTTGTGGCCATCCCTTGAGTTTGGTTCTAGGAACAGAAGCTTTTCCATTATTCAGCATAAGATTTCTAGTACTAGGCCTCCTTGCCTCCAAAATTACATCCAACACTTGTTTACTGAGGGATGGTAATGGCGAGATTAGGTAATTAGCCAGGCAGCCAGGTTCAGGATTTGAAGCTGAGGGTGCAGAATTCCTGCTGTGACAGCAGGGTTGGTGTCGGAGGCAAGTGCCATGGAGCCAGCAGTGACAAACTGCGCAAGAGGGGGTACACGCCAGTGTTGGCGTGGCCAGTCTGGTGCAATCAGTTTCGTCCTGTTTGATCTTTAGTAGTACTTTGGAGAGGAGAGGCACAGGAGGAAAGGCATAAACTGATTTTTCCACGCGAGGGACAGAGCATCCACTTTCCAAGCTTGTTTGTGGGGAGTCCTTGTGCAGAATTTGTCCAATTGCTGGTTCTGGGGGGAGGCAAACAAGTCTATATCTGGGCTCCCCCATCTGTTTATCAACATGCTGAAAATCTTTGGTTCCAGTTTCCACTCGTGTGGGTCCATGAGACTTCTGCTGAGTTCGTCTGCCAATGTATTTAGTTTTTCTGGCAGGAACTGAGCCTGTAGATGCACTTGGTAGCACAAGGCTGTGTTCCACAGAGCCATGGCTAGTCTGCAGAGGGATAAGAATGGGTACCTCCCCGCTTGTTTATGTACCACATAACAGTGGTGTTGTCCGTCCTTACCATTAATTGTCCTGGAAGAATGTGGTCCTTGAAGGCTGTCAGAGCATTCTGTACAGCTAACATTTCTTTTTGATTGATATGCAGGTGCATTTGGCTTGGGTTCCATTTGCCCTGAATGCACTTCCCTGTCAGGTGAGCTCCCCCCCCCACCCATGCATAGTCTGATGCATCTGCTGTTAGGGTTTGGGCCGCAGAGGGTACAGTGAATGGTAGTCCCTTGTTTTGGTGGCAGGCCTCTGTCCACCAAAGGAACTCTAACTGTAGGC
This sequence comes from Protopterus annectens, assembly GCF_019279795.1. NCBI lineage: Eukaryota > Metazoa > Chordata > Ceratodontiformes > Protopteridae > Protopterus > Protopterus annectens. The sequence goes on along the minus strand of NC_056747.1, from coordinate 754,719,637 downwards.
AAGGTATGACAGGGATCATTGCTTCTAGATCCTGAGAATGCTGACACCATAGGCTTTTTAGATACCATTGTAGTTTCCTCATATGCATTCTTGCATATGGAATTAGTAGAATGCAGGAGGCCATGAACCCCAAGGCTTGCAGTGTTTGCCTTGCAGATAGCAGGGTTTTTGTGGCCATTAGTTTGAAGTAAGATGTCAAATGAATAGGTTTCTCTGGTGTGAGGAAAGCAATCTGGGAAGTTGTGTTCAAGCTTGCTCCCAGGAATATAATTTGTTAACAGGGTACCAGATGTGATTTATTTTCGTTTATTGTGTACCAGAGACAAGTTAGCACCTTTTGTACAAATGCCAGATGATTCAGAAGTAGGTCCTGGCTTTCTGCCTGAATTAGACAATCGTCCAGGTATGGGTATATTTGAATATTTCTTTGCCTGCAAAATGCAATGACTGGAGCTAGGCACTTTGTGAATACCCTGGGCGCAGGAGACAAGCCAAAGGGCAGTGCAGAGAACTGATAGCGCATGAAGCCTGCTTTGAAGCGTAGGTATCTTTTGCAAGATTCCCTGATTGGGATGTGCAGGTAGGCTTCCTTTAAATCCAGTGTTACCAACCAGGCATTTATGCCTAGCATAGGTAGTAACTGGTGAAGTGTTAGCATCTTGAATTTTAGAATCACCAAAAAGGTGTTTAATATAGAAAGGTCCAGGATAGGACGCCATGAGTTGTCTTTTCTGGGTACCAGGAAAAATCTTGAGTAGAAACCTTGTCCCTTTTCCTCTTCTGGTACAGTTTGAATAGCCTTTATATGTTTAAGAGCGACAGTACTTGCTTTTGAGCCTGTGCTCACTGATTTGGGGGTAGATCTGGCCAACTGTTTGAGGGTGGTAACATGTGGACGTGAAATCTGTATCCTTGGGAAACTATTTAAAACCCATTTGTCCTGTGTAATGAGTTCCCAGTTTTTTGCCTGCATAGCAATCTTTCCCCCTAAAGGAGCAGTCAGTTGAGAAGTGCATGATAGTTTTAAAGTCATTGAGACAGTTTACCATAGGGGGGAGTCTTACTACTCCCTGATTTGGAAGTGGGAGCTCCCCACTGCTTAGCTCTGTGTGTACCCTGGGACTGAAGCCTTGGTGTTCTGCTGGTTCTGGGTTTGGACTGAGAAGGCCTGGAAGAGGCAGAAAAAGACCAATTCTTAGAGGGCCAATGCTTACTAAATCTTGGAGGCTGCACTTGTAGGAAATCTTTAACAGTTTGCATAGATTTAGCTTTTTCCTCCATCTTTTTAAGAACTACTACTGCTTTGTTGCCAAACAGGCAGTCCTGATTTAAAAGAGCACCCAGCAATTTAGCTTTAACATGATCTGGCAAGGATTGCTCCTTACGCCAAGCATGCCTTCTAAGTACAAACCCAGTGACAGCAGCCCTGCAAGATGTCTCTAGTGAGTCAAAACCACACTACAAAGTATGCTTTCCACCCTGTTCAGCAGAATGCATTAAATCCTGTAAATCCTTATTTTCAGCACAATCAGGAATCAACATCATTTTCTGTTTAAGCAATCCAATAATATGCTGCTGATACTTTAACATATGAAACAGGCAGTTTAAGGCCTTAATGGCCAAAGTTGCAGAAGTGTATACTTTCTTACCCCATCTATCCAGTGCCCTGGAGTCTCTATCAGAGGGGCTAGGATTTTTGGCAGAAGTAGCCTTAATGCCCTTGTGTCCCTGTGAAATGGTCTCAGGATCCGCAGCAGGATTTTTAAAAAGGAACATGTGAGAGTCAGGAACCCTGTAATATCTATCAGGTTTTCTGGGAGCAGGAGGTAGAGAGTCAGGGGCCAAGCTAGATTCAGAAAAGGCATCCTCAACAATGTCTAGTACAGGAGGGACAGCTATAGGCTTGGGTTGGGACAGGAGTAAGAAATCCCTAAGCCTCTTTTTAGAATCAGAGTAATCCTGGCTTTCCCAGCGAAAGTGCTCCCTAAGATTATGTAGGGTTTCACCTAAAGAGAAATCCTCTTGGGGGGGGGGGGCGGGGAGCATAGAGAATATAGTCCTCTGCATCAGAATCCTCATAGGTAGATAAGGGTAAATCCTGGTCATCAGAGGAAACAGAAATTTCAGAATCCTGGTCAAAAGTATCATAAGCAAATTCAGTCCTAGGTTTCTTAGAGGGGGAAGACTGGCTTCCCCAGATTAAAGTAATAAGGTCTTCAGCCATTCTTATCTGTTTTTTTAGGCATAGAGGCCTGACCATGCAGTCTGGGCATCAGTTTCTAGGCATAGTTTGAGTTTTAGGCCTTGAAGAAGAAGATGGTGTCGGTTTAATATGCAAGTCAGTAGGCCTGCATGCACCCTCAGAAGCTGGTGCCTGCACAGCGGCTCCGGACCCATCCAAGGTAGAGACATCCGCAGGTTCCACAGTTGAAGCATCTCGCAGCAGACTCCAAATGGGTCTCAGTAGAGGCCTGCGAATCTGAAGTAGCGGGTAATCAGGGGCTGCGCGAGTACCAAAATATTTAGAAGAGTAAATATACGGACGACAACTAGTCCGTTGCTTAAATAAGGCACAAAACCGACAGCAAGGTACGTCGTGGTCAGGGCCTAGGCAAGGAATACAGTACAAATGAAAATCTTTGTGAGGTACTTGCTTTCCACAAGAAATACAATTATTGACTTTTACTGACATCGGCTTAGAGCAAGAAAAAGTTTCCCCAATGGGGTACTTCGCTTTAGTTTAAGACTTTGGTTCTGAAACTCGAAAACAAAAATTTCAGGAGTCGGCCGACCGGCACTTGCGAACTGCTTCTGCTTCGGGCACCGCACAGCAAGAAAGACTGATGTAATGGCGTCTGCTGCATGCTTTATACCAGACTACCTGACGTCACAGAAGAAGAAGAGACAGCAACCGACGCATAACCCAAGACTTTGATAATCAGGCTGACTGAGGGCTACTGCAAGCAGATAACCCAAATGTGATGACTGCAACAGTGAAACACGAAGAACATCAGCTTCTGGAAAAAAATAGTGGGGAGCAGAGGCTCTGTAGTCTCAGCATTTTGAATTTGCGATGTTTATAGATGCGTTTAGAATTGGCAGATGAAAGATATGTCTTCAAGGGCCTTTCTTCCTTGGGACAAGAAAAACTTGGAATAGAAACCCTTTCCTCTTTGATTTGGGAAACAGATTTTACTATTCCTTTGTGCAAAAGTTCTAATAAGATTGGAAATACTAAATGCTGGTGTTTCAGTGGGACATGAGGAACTGAGTTTTGAAAAGTAACATATTTCCAGTGTCGAGTGCATCCTTCCTTCTCTAAACCCAGGTGTCTGCAGCGACCCCCCCCCCCCCACCAAAAAAAAAAACAAAAAAAAAAACAGAAGACTAACAAAGTTTGTTAACAAAGGTGGAAGGGTTTGGGGGTGGGGGGGTGTAGTCAGAATATGGAAGATTCATCCTGGAAGGGGGCGTTTTCTTCCATGAAACCAGTTATTTTGTTTTGCTCTATTCGTACAATTTTTTTTTATGATCAAGCATCTCTCCAAACCAGGCCCTATTTATCTGAAATTTTGGAACAGGGGACAGAGTTACTTAAATTCTTACTTAATTTTGTCACTTTATTCCAAGGTTATAATATCTCTGATAGAGGGGAACCAAAAAGGAAGGGCTTCTCTAAAGCAGCATCCACAGATTTGCTTTCATGTCTTCTGGGAGGGACTGTAGACCAAGATAGGAGTACCTTCTTATAAGTGAATCAGGAAGCAGGAGCTTTGGAAGAAGCATCGGCTACATCATATGCACACTTAACAGAACGGCATGCTATTTGAGAAGCAGAAGATACTGAAGTAGAATCACTGTCAGGGAAACGTGGTACAAGTTTGTTCATGTTGCCAAAAATGGAGAGAAAATATCTTGGCACGTGCATCGGATAGTTAACAGCATGAAAAAAAAAACAGCTGACGTATACACTTTTTTCATATCTGTCCATGGCTCAACTATCTGTATCATAGTACTGGAGGAAGAGAAAAGCGTAAAAGGCTTATCAGCATCTGTGGAAACAACACAGTCAGATGATGGATTTTTATACAAGTATTTGCATGAATTAGGGACTTTGTAATACCTGTCAAGCTTTCTGGGTGAAGGTGGCTGTGATTTAGGAGTTGAAGTAAAAGGGAGAGAGTCCTCTAAAGCTTCAATAACTGGAAGGACAGGAGATGTTTTGAGAATATCCATATGAGAGAGAAATTATATCGCTTTTGTAATTCACTGATTTGCTTGCCTTCCTAATTAAAAAGCTGCATCATCTTCTGAATAGCCCCAAAATACAGCACTTCCTGAGGGGAGTGAAAGGACATGGTATCATCAAATTCAGATTCATATCCAGAAGGGGAATGAATCTAAGATGCATAATCCAAGTTATCAGACTCTTACAGAAAATGTATACTTTAAGCAGGATAGAGGGAAAGGATGAAAGAAACAGAGTGTTTAAAAGCCTTAAGTGCTTTAAACAGTCTCTGAGAAAAATCCTGCCACTCTTGTTCAGGATCTCTTGAAGCAAGAGTGGCTGGAGGAGAAAGATGCTTGGATTTTTGCATTATTTATTTAAGGGTATCCAAAGAAACTACCTGGGAAGGACCTAACCCTGGAAGTACCCCCATTATAGAACTAGACACCTCCTCATATACTAAAATTTGAGGACCACCATCCAGTCCTTCTGAAATCACTAACCTGCATTAGCTTTTCAAAGCCTTCACAGCCATCAGAAAGGTTTGATAGGGTGATCTTACAGTGTGCTCCATGCTGGCCTCCACCTGGGTCACAGCAAAGGAAACAGGCCCAGACAGTCTGCAGGTTTCTCAACTGGTATGTCCTACTTCAAATGTGAAGGAAGCTGAAGTAGCAGTCTTCCTTCAATTTCATGGTTTTATGTTTTTTTTCCAGCTGTGTGGGGGCGTCGGTGTTGTTGGGAACTTCAGTGGACACAGCCGTTTAGTCTCTAAACAAATATTTCTAGAAAAAAGCTCCTTAAGATTTTTGGGTAGAAAGCCTGACAAATGGTACAGTTCACAATGTTACTTTCAGGCTATGCAAAAACAACCATTTCCTTGCCAAACATTGAATCACGGACAATTTTAATATAGTTTCCTTTAAACAAATGTACTCAATCGCTAGTTTCTGTAATCCTGTAAGTGTTATTGCATATGAATATAATTCAATTCTTTACACAGTTATTTTGGTAAATATCTTGATTTTTTTAGTTGTTTATAAGTTTTTTCAGTCTTTTACTTTTTAATGTTTAATTGGCTTCAGTGAGTTTTAATACTTCTAATAATTCCATTTTTTTAATGACACTAAAGTTTTACTTATATGAATTTTTAGACAGTCCAGTACGTTAATTTTGATATTATCATTGCATCACAATCTTTAATTAAATTTTCATTGAAGTCAAAGAAAAACTTTGGTTCCAAGGAGCCCTTGTTACTAAAAATAAGACATCAAGGGAAGATCAACCCAGAGGAAGGACGAGGACAAAACAGTCATTTTCTACATGAGATGGGGTGTCATGTGACTTTGTGGCCTCTCCCTATTCAATAACACTCTATTACAACACTCATGCTTGACTGCTGCAGGTCTTCTCTCACACAAACCATCCACCTCTTTGCTGGATTCCCTCATTTCATCTTGCCGCCTTCCTCTTTATCCCATATCCACTTCGCCAGACTGTCTTCTGTTTTCCTGCATGTGCCCAAACCACTGTAATCTGTTCTTTATGACGTTTTTTGCAACTGGAGTTAATTTGGCTTCTGCTCTTTGTGTTATTTCTTTTTTCTCTTTCAATGTGCATCCTATCACCTGTCTCAGGCACTTCGCCCCCATCACCTGTAGCTTCCTCAACTGTTCTGCCTTTACTGTTCAGGTTTCTGTACCATACATTAGTACGGGTCACACCACTGTTTTGTACACCTTACTATTCAGCTTCTATGGCATTTTTCTGTCATATACTACCCTCCACACACTGACAGCTGGCTGCACTGACTCTAGCTTTGACCTTCTCATTCGGACTTCACTTCTCAACAACCCTTCCCAGGTACTTAAGGCTGTTATAGCCTGTTCCACTGTTTTCTCATCTACCTCAATTTTCAACTTCTTCTGAATTCCCTCACTTGCTGCCATTCCAACTGTTTTACCTGTACGCAGTTTCATGCCATGTGCCTTCAGTTTTGGATTCCATTCCCCTATACTTTGCTGAAGTTCTTGCTCAGAGTCTTCCGATAATGCCACATTGTCTACATACAGCAACTTTGTTGACCTGTCCCCTCCAACCAGTTTGCTAATACAGTCCATCATCAGCATGAACAGTAGTGGGCTCAGAGCTGAACCCGGATGCATACCCACTCCCACTGGAAACCTCTCTGTAAGACCGAACACTGTTTGTACTCGAGTCATTTGGTGCTTGCATTAATTCTACCAATGTTTCAAGGGCTACAAACCACTGCGGTACTGCCCAAATCGGCCTTCTTGGGACCTTGTCATATGGTTTCTCCAAATCTAGGAAAGCCCAGTTGGAAACTCTCTTCATTTCTAGCTTCTTCTCAACCGTTTGTCTCGATGCAAACATCAGACTGGCTGTGCTGCATCCTGATGTGAATAAAGGTATATTACCTATATTTACTTGGCACTCGGATCATAAATCACTATGGTACAGGTCCTTAATGCTCTAAGGCCAACAGCGCTGCATCTATGGGCACAGAGAATACCCCAGGATGCCTTCTAAACATCATGAAACATGACCTATCAGGCCACCTTGAATTTCTATTTAACTATAGTCTCCAAACAGACTTTGTGCCTCACGAATGGAGAACAGTACCAGTAATCCCTCTGTACGAAGGTAAGCCATCTACAGACCCAAAAGTCTCACTACTCTCATATGCAAAGCCATGGGAAGAATTATCATGGAGGTCACCAAAGCAATGGACAGGGTAAAACAGATCACACTGCCGACTGGTCGGGGTGTTTGACGATACCTCACACTGGCATTGTTCACAAAGTCAAGAGATTAGGTACAAATCCTTATGTCACTTGGGGGATAGCAAGCTGGCTCATAGACAAGACCCAGGAACTTAGAAATGGGAAGTCTACCACTACACAGAAGCCAATCACAAGTGGAAAACCTCAAGGATCAATCCTGGGACTGCTCCTTTTTGGCATTTACTGCTCTGAAATCAAGGCCAATGTCACTGGCCTCTGGCTGACGAAATTTGCAGATTATTGCAGATCAGAAGTCACAGAATCACCCACCAAAACGAATGTTCTCTAGAAGGGCTGACACAGACAACTGGTGTCAGAGCCACGGACTGAAACTAAATACCAAGAAATGGATAATGGTAACCTTCAGGAAGTCATCCAGCTCAGGTAACTATAATACTGACTGCACACCCCTAAGAGTTGACCCAACAGTCAGGGACTTGGGGACACAGAAAGTACAGTTGTGTACACTTACCATAACTGTAGATGTTCGAGTGTATTCACTGTTGCAGTCATTACATTTGGGTAATCTTCTGGCAGGTTGCCCTCAGTCGGCCTGAATAACAAAGTCTTGGGTCCTGTGTCGGTTGCTGACTCCTCTTCAATGACGTCAGGGGTATAAAACATGCAGCCACCATTTTATTCAGTTTTTCTTGCCCCAGTTGTCAGGTGCCCCCCAAATGGGGAGCAAAAATATATATATAAACTGTAAATATATAAATGCACTTTTAGAAATAAAAACTTTACCTTCAACTAAAAGCAAATACACCACAAAGGCTTTTAAGTATAGTGAAGTAAGGAAAAGGTACAGAATGGGGGATGGTGGGTGGGTAGCCCAGACTGCAACGGTGAATACACTCGAACATCTACATTTATGGTAAGTGTACACAACTGTACTATGTTCTTCGTGTTTCACTGTTGCAGTCATTACATTTGGGTAGAATCCTAAAGCTATGGATGGGAGGATGGAACTAAACAGCATTACAAGTGGCTATAAGGCCCTGCAGGACTGGAGTGGCAAAGCCTGCCCTGGATTTAGAGAAGAGAGATAAAGGATAATGCTTTGTGAAGGTATGAACAGAGCTCCAAGTAGCAGCTTCGAAAATGTCTTTGGTTGGGACCCCTCTGAGAAAAGCTGTTGAAGTAGAGGCAGCCCTGGTGGAATGTGATCTGATCCCCTTGGGCACAGGTTTACCATAGTGCAAATTGCAGAAACAAATGCAGTGGCTTATCCATTTAGAAATAGTCTGCTTTGATATAGCCTTCCCCCTCTGATCCTGCAGCAAATGTTACCAGCAGTTACTCAGACTTTCTTAGAGATTTGGTCCTGTTTAAGTAGAATCTTAGTTGTCTGTGTACGTCTAATGAATGCAGAATCCGCTCCCCCTTGTTCTGCGGATTTGGGTAAAATGTTAGCAGGTGAATGGTCTGGTTTTGAGCCACACTGGGTACCACCTTAGACATAAAACAAGGACTGGTCCTGAGGGCCACCCTGTCCGGGTGAAATATAATGAAAGGCTCCACTGCCATGAGAGCCTGTAGTGCTGAAACCCTTCTTGCTGAAGTGACTGCCAAAAGAAAAGCGGTTTTCCAAGATAGAAATTGTATATCCGCAGTAGCTACGGGTTTAAAAGGAGGCAGGGAGAGTTTTTCCAGCATAAAATTGAGGTCCCATGCAGGAATTGGTGCTCTCCGGGAGGCCTTAAATTTTTGGCCCCTCTAAGATACTGTAAGCAGTGGATGAGAAAAAAGGGGAGGCTCTGTGTTGTAATGAGCCGAGATGGCAGAGGCACGGATTTTTATTGAAGAAAAAGATAGGCCATTGTCAAGCATCTCAGTTAAGTATTGTAAAATCTGAGGAATATTGGGCTTTGCTGTGTCTATTCCTTGTGCTTGGTTCCAAGCACAGAATCTCTTCCATTTATCAGCATAAGATATTCTAGTACTAAGCCTTCTGGCTTCCAAAATGACACCCATCACAGATTTACTGAGAGGTGTGGTTTGAATAATTAGTTGATTAGCCATGCTGCAAGATTCAGAGTTTGGAGCAGAGTGTGCAGAATTTGATAGTTCTGCGGGGACAGTAGATGAGGTATTTGAGGCAAGTACCATGGAGGAAGGTGTGACATATTCCTTAGAAGCGGGTACCAGTGCTGGCGAGGCCAGTCTGGAGCAATTAGGATCATTTTTGGTTATTCCTGTCTGACTTTTATTAAGACCTTGGAGAGTAGAAGCAGAGGGGGAAGGCATAGACCGATAGGTTTTTTTCAGCTGAAGGATAGAGCATCCACTTTCCCTGCTTTTTTGTGAAGAGTTCTTGCGCAGAATTTGTCCAACTGATAATTTTGGGGAGAGGTAAATAGATTTATGTCTGGGCACTGCTGGTATGAGACAATCGTCCAGATAAGGATGCATTTGAATGTTTCTTTGTCTGAAGAATGCAATTACTGGTGCCAGGCACTTTGTAAAGACCCTGGGCGCAGTAGATAAGCCAAAGGGCAGTGCAGAGAATTGGTAATGCAAAAAACCTGCTTTGAAGGGGAGGTAGCTTCTGCATGGTTCCCTTATTGGGATATGCAGGTATGCCTCTTTTAAGTTTAGAGTTACTAACCAAGCATTCTTGCCTTCCATAGGCAGTAGCTGTTGTAAAGTCAGCATTTTGAATTTTGGAATGTCCAAGAACGTGTTCAGAATTGACAAGTCCAGTATTGGATGTCATGAATGGTCTTTTCTGGGTACCAGGAAAAGTCTTGAATAAAAACCTTGTCCTTTTTCCTTTTCTGGTACCGGTTGAATAGCCCCTATATCCATGAGGGACATGACTTGTTTCTGGGCCTTTGCCCACTGGTTTTGTGCAGATACGGCCATCTGTTTGGAATTAGCAAAGTATGGAAATGAAATCTGTAACCCTGGGACACTGTTTTAATACCCACTTGTCCTGGGTAATTAACTGCCAATTTTGAGCATGAAGTGCTAGTCCCCCCCCCCTCCCAAGGGGGCTGCCAAAAGATAAGTGCTTGGAGATGGTAGAGGAAAGTCACTGAGACTGCTTACTGTAAGGTTGTACTTTGTTTCCTCCAGATTTGGAGGTGGAGGCATCCCATTGCTTCGACCTGTAAGAACCCTGTGATTGATATCTAGAGCCTTTTGAGCACCTGGGTTTGCCCTGAGTGGCTCTGTTGGACACAGGAAAGGACCAATTTTTAATAGACCAGTGCCTACTGAACCTGGGTGGCTGCACTTGCAAGAAATCTTTCACAGTTTGCATAGATTTAGCTTTGTCTTCCATTTTCTTTAAAACCTCTTCTGCCTTATTACCAGAGTATCATGCTGCAAAGGGGCATCCAACAATTTAGCTTTAACATGATCAGGCAGATTTTTCTCCTTGAGCCAGGCATGCCTTCTAATCACAGATCCAGTAACGGCTGCCCTACAAGAGGCCTCCAAGAAATCAAAACCACATTGCAAAGTATGCTTTCCAACCTGCTCTGCTGAATGCAATAAATCCTGTAACTATTTTACACACAATCAGAAATCAACATCATTTTCTGTTTCAGTAAGCCCATAACATGCTGTTGATGTTTAAGCATATGAAACTGGCAGTTTAAAGCCCTGATTGCCAAGGTTGCAGACGTATAAACCTTCTTACCCCATCTATCCAGCGCCCTGGAATCTCTATCAGAAGGGGTAGGATTTTTGGCTGTAGAAGCCTTAACACCCTTGGGACTCTGAGAAATAGTCTCAGGATCAGCAGCAGGATTTTTGAAAAGAAATTTGTGGGAGTCAGGAACCCTGTAATATCTGTCTGGCTTACTAGGAGCCGGAGGCAGGGAATCAGGAGCCACGCTTGATTTCGAGAACACATCAACAATGTTTAATACAGGAGGTATTGCCAAAGGCCTATGCTGAGGAAGGAGGAGGAAATCCCTAAGCCTCTTTTTTGATTAAGAGAAGTCCTGACTCTCCCAGTGAAAATGTTCCCTTAAAGTTTGCAAAGCCTCTCCAAAAGAGTAATCCTCAGGAGGAGATGCAGATGGGATGGATTCCTCTGCATCAGAATCCTCATAGGGTGGAATAGAAAATTCCTGATCAGAAGAAATGGAAACCTGATCTGAAGATTCATAACCAGTGCCTTGACTAGGCCTCTTAGCAGGGGGGGTTGGGCACCCTTGATCAAGGTAATTAAATCCTCAGCAATTTTGATCATCTGTTTTGTTAGGCACAGGGGCCTGAGCACGTGGCTCATGCGTCGATTTTTTAGACATAGAATTTGTTTTTGACCTTGTTTTTGTTGCTGGCGTCGGTTTAATATAAAAATGTTCAGGCCTGAAAACACCCCCAAAAGCCGGTGCCTCCTCAGCGGCTCCGGCGGGTTCAATACTCTGAGAATCACGCAGCATACCGGACTCTGAATGGGTCTCGGTAGAGGCCTGCGACTCAAAAGTAGCGGGTATCAGGGGCTGCGAAAGCACTCACTGAGTACCGGCGACTGGCTTAGGAGAAGCTTCGTCGTCGGTTTTGGACCTCGACGGTCTGTCTCTGTCTTTTTCCTTGCATTGTTTGTGAACTCCGGTAGTCGGATTGCTAACAGATGACATTTCAGGATAGTTAAATCTTGAACAAAAATATTTAGAAGCAAAAATATACCGACACTTAATAGTGTGTTGGTTAAATCTAGCACAAAACCGACAGCAAGGCACATTGTGATCAGGGCCTAGGCAAGGAATACAGTACAAATGAAAATCCTTATGAGGTATTTGCTTCCCACAAGTAATGCAATTATTAACTTTTACTGACATAGGTAAGGAGCAAGAAAAAGGTTCCCCAATGGGGTAATTAGCTTTAGTTTGAAGACTTCGGTTCTGAAACTCGAATTTGAAAATTTCAGGAGTCTGCCGACCGGCACTTGAGACCTGCTTCTGCTTTGGGCACCGCGCAGCAAGAAAGACTGAATAAAATGGCGTCGGCTGCATGTTTCATACCCCTGATGACCTGACGTCATGGAAGAGGAGACTGCAACCGACGCAGGACCCAAGACTTTGTTATTAAGGCCAACTGAGGGCAACCTGCCAGCAGATTACCCAAATGTAATGACTGCAACAATGAAACACGAAGAACATTTTAGCCTTTGACCATCATGTGTATACAGTTGAGAGAAAAGCATTCTATGTTGGGTAACTTATAAACAAAGGTATGGCATCTAGCTCCAAGGAAGTTCCACTGTATTCAGCATTCATCAGACTTGAGTACAATGCCCCCTTTGGTATGTACCTAACCATGCACTTCCAACAGTTGGAATGTACACAGGGTTCCTCACTAAAAGAACACAGGGCATAAGTAAAATGTCCTATGCAGACCGCCTCGAGGCTTTATATCCCTGTATTTTGTCTCTTACAGGCTGTTGAGGGGAGATCTATGCAAGGCACACAAGGCATTGTCAGACCCCACCTTGATGGACCTCCTGCAAATCCACAAAACAAACACCACCAGAATTATCCATTCTAAAGACTTAAACCTCACCTGTGATATAAACAGGACCTACTGGGGAGACGGGTATGTATCCCAGAGAATACCCTTTCTCAAGAACAGGCTCCCCCATTCATGTGAATTAGAGTTCCTCCCTAATCCAATTCAACTGCAACTTAGACAACTGGATGGGGAACAGGAAATTCATCCCTGGTTTGGCATGTATACCTCTAATGGACACAGGCAGTCTGTAATTGGTTCATCTCCCACGACCCTGCTTACACTTATCAAGGGTACAAGAACTTGTCAGAGATTTGGGATGCATGGCTAGGCTTAAAATGGTTCTTGAGGTTGTCAGCCTAGTAAACACCTATGAACCTATAACAGAAGACAAAGAGAAAATGGGGAGAAACTCCTGATCACAGTACAGTGGAAGTGCACAGACTAGCAAGGCCACCGTACTATGGTAAATTCTGAAAATGTCACAAGCTCAAGTGCTCTCGATATATGATAAAAGTACAGTTCTGTACACTTATAATAAATGTAGATGTTAGAGTGCATTCAGTGTTGCAGTCACCATCTGTGGGTTATCCCTGCTATGGTAGCCCTCGGACGGCCAGAATATCAGTGTCAATGTTTTTCTGCGTCAGCTGCTGTCGCTTGCTGCCTGACATCAGGTCGTCAGTGCTATAAAGGAAGGCAGCCGATGCCATTACATCAGTTTTTGTTGCCCTAACCAGTCAGAGGCCCAAGAAAATATGGTAAGTTGGTCCTGGTGGCTAAAAGCCACTGTTAGAAACTTATGCCTCTCTAAAGAAATAAGATAAGGGAGAAGGAGGGTGGGAAACCAGGACTGCAACAGTGAATACACTCAAACATCTACATTTGCGGTAAGTGTACACAAAAGTACAGTTGTGTACACTTACCATAAAGTAGATGTTCGAGTGTATTCACTGTTTCAATCATTTACATTTGGGTCATCTCCCTGCAGGTAGCCCTCAGTCGGCCTGATTATCAAAGTCTTGGGTCCTGCGTCGGATGCTGTCTCTTCTTCCATGACATCAGGTCTTCAGGGGTATAAAGCATGCAGCCGACGCCATTACATCAGTTTTTCTTGCCCCAACTGTCAGGTGCCCCCATAATGGGAAGCAATTATATGTAAGGTTACACCTCCAACAAAAAGCAAATACACCAGAAAGCTGAAATACACCAATCAAGAAGCAAGGTATACCCAAGAGAAGTCAGGGGGGCTGGAGGGAGGGTAAAGTACAGTTGTGTACACTTACCATAAATGTAGATGTTCGAGTCTATTCACTGTTGCGGTCATTACATTTGGGTAATCTGCTGGCAGGTTGCCCTCAGTCAGCCTGATTAACAAAGTCTTGGGTCCTGCATCGGTTGCTGTCCCTTCTTCCATGACGTCAGGTCGTCAGGGGTATAAAACATGCAGCCGACGCCATTACATCTTTTCTTGCCCCAGATGTCAGGTGCCACCCTAATGAGGAGCAAATAAACACAAAGGTATACCTCCAACCAAAAGCAAATATACCAAAAAGGCTTTTAAGCATAGTAAAGGAAAGGAGAGGTATAGTCAGGGAAAAAACTAGAGGGCTGGAGGGAGGGCAACCAGGACTGTAACAGTGAATACACTCGAACATCTACATTTATGGTAAGTGTACACAACTGTACTATGTTCTTCATGTTTCACTGTTGCAATCATTACATTTGGGTAGATTACCAAAGTTAAAGTTGGGAGAAGGAGTTTATACAGCATTAGGGCCAGTTATAAGGCCCTGCAAGACAGCAGTGGCAAAGCCAGCTCTGGATTTAGAGAAAATTGGTAAATAATAGTGCTTGGTGAAGGTATGTACAAAACTCCAGGTAGCAGCTTCTAGGATATCCCTGGTTTGGAACACCTCTGAGCAAGGCTGCAGAAGTAGATGCATCCCTGGTGGACTGAGATCTGATCCCCTGGGGGATAGGTATGCTATGGTGCTTATAGCAGAAATGAGAGAAATGGCTTATCCATTTAGAAATGCTTTGCTTTGAAATAGCCTTCCCCTCTGCCCCTGCAGCAAATGCTAGCAGCAATTGTTCAGATTTTCTATGAGATTTAGTCCTGTCCAAGTAGAATCTTAGTTGTCTGTACACATCCAAGGAATGCAGAATCCGTTCCCCTTTGTTCTGTGGATTGGGGAAGAAGGTTGGCAAATGAATGGACTGATTAAGAGCCACACTGGAAACCACCTTGGGCATGAAGGATGGATTGGCCCTAAGAGATACCCTGTCCGCATGAAAGATGATGAAAGGCTCCACTGCCATAAGGGCCTGTAATTCAGATATCCTTCTAGCTGAAGTGATTGCTACAAGGAAGCCGGTTTTCCAAGAAAGAAATTTTAAGTCTGTAGTAGCAGCTGGCTCAAAAGGAGATAGAGTTTCTCCAAAACAAAGTTAAGGTCCCAGGCAGGGGTAGGAGCTCTCCTGGGTGGTCTCAATTTTTTTGCCCCTCTGAGATACTGCTTGAGCAGAGGATGAGAGAAGAGGGATGGTTCTGTGTTAATGTGAGCTGAAATAGCTGAGGCGTGGATTTTAATGGAGGAAAAAGACAAGCCCTTGTGAAGCATCTCAGTTAAGTATTGCAAAATCTGAGGTAAATTGGGTGCTGCTGTGCTCATCCCTAAAGATTGGTTCCAGGCACAAAATCTTTTTCATTTGTCAGCAGAAGATTTTCTAGTACTAGGTCTCCTCACCTCCAAGATGACTTCCATCACAGGTTTCCTGAGCGATAAGGGTGAGTTTAAGTGACTAGACAGGCTGCAAAGTTAAATGGTGGAAGTTGAGGTTGCAGAATTTGGTTCTCCTGTTGAGACAGCAGGGAAGGAGTCTGAGGCAGGTGCCATGGAGATATTTGCGACACACTGCACAGCAGGGGGTACCAGTGTTGGTGCGGCCAGTCTGGAGCAATCAAAATCATCCTTGGTTTGTCCTGTTTGACATTTAGTAGAACTTTGGAGAGCAGAGGCAGAGGGGGAAAGGCGTAAACTGATAGGTTTTTCCAGCTGTAGGACAGAGCATCCACTTTCCAGGCTTGTTTGTGGAGAGTCCTTGTGCAAAACTTGTCCATCTGGTAGTTCTGGGGGGAGGCAAATAGATCTATGTCTGGGTTCCCCAATTCGCTTGTCAACATGTTGAAAGTCTGTGGTTCTAGTTTCCACTCGTGTGGTTCCATGAGGTTTCTGCTTAGTCTGTCTGCCAGTGTATTCCATTTTCCTGGCAGGAATGAGCTTGTAGATACATTTGGTAGCTCAAGGCTGTGTTCCACAATGCTATGGCTAGTCTGCAGAGGGGGTAGGAATGTGTACCCCCTGCTTGTTTATGTACCACATAACAGTGGTGCTGTCCATCTTTACCACTAGTTGTCCTGGAGAAATGTAGTCCTAGAAGGCTGTCAGAGCATTCTGTACAGCTAACATTTCTTTTTGATTGATATGTAGGTGCATTTGATTTGGGTTCCATTTGCCCTGAATGCACTTCCCTGCCAGGTGAGCCCCCCCCCATGCATAGTCTGATGCATCTGTAGTTAGGGTTTGGGCGGCAGGGGGTAGTGTGAATGGTAGTCCCTTGTTTTGGTGGCAGGCTTCTGCCCACCATAGGAACTCTAGGCGTAGGCACAGTATGATTGTTTCTGAGGGACACCCTGACCGCATGAAAGATGATGAAAGGCTCCACTGCCGTAAGGGCCTGTAATTCAGATACCCTTCTAGCTGAAGTGATTGCCAAAAGGAAAGCTGTTTTCCAGGAAAGAAATTTTAAGTCTGCAGTAGCAGCTGGCTCGAAAGGAGGTAGAGTGAGTTTCTGCAAGACAAAGTTAAGGTCCCAGGCTAGGGTTGGAGCGCTCCTGGGTAGTCTCAAATTTTTGGCCCCTCTGAGGAACTTCTTGAGCAGTGGATGAGAGAAGAGGGGAGGTTCTGTGTTATAATGAGCTGAAATGGCTGAGGTGTGGATTTTAATGGAGGAAAAAGACAAGCCCTTGTGAAGCATCTCAGTTAAGTATTGTAAAATCTGAGGTAAATTCGGCGCTGCTATGCTCATCCCTTGAGATTGGTTCCAGGCACAGAATCTTTTCCATTTTTCAGCAAAAGAATTTCTAAGTACTAGGCCTCCTTCCCTCTAAAATGATATCCATAACATGTTTGCTGAGGGATTGGTAAAGGAGAGATTAAGTAATTAGCCAGGCTGCAAGGTTCAGTGTTAGAAGCTGAGGGTGCAGAATCTGATTCTCCTGCTGAGACAGCAGGGAAGGAGTCTGAGGCAGGTGCCATGGAGATAACCATGACACATTGCGCAGGAGGGGGTACCAGTGCTGGCGCGGCCAGTCTGGAGCAATGAAAATCATCCTTGGTTTGTCCTGTTTGATTTTTAGTAGTAGTAGTTTGGAGAGCAGAGGCAGAGGGGGGGAAGGCATAGACTGATAGGTTTTTCCAGCTGAAGGACAGAGCATCCACTTTACAGGCTCGTTTGTGGGGAGTCCTTGTGCAAAATTTGTCCAATTAGTAGTTCTGGGGAGAGGAAAACAGATCTATATCTGGGCTCCTCCATTTGTTTGTCAACATGTTGAAAGTACTTGGTTCCAGTTTCCACTCGTGTGGGTCCATGACGTTTCTGCTTAGTCGGTCTGCCAGTGTATTTAATTTTCCTGGCAGGAATTGAGTTTGTAGGTGCACTTGGCAAGCTCAAGGCTGTGTTCCACAATGCCATAGCTAGTCTACAGAGGGGGTAAGAATGTGTACCCCCCCTGCTTGTTTATGTATCACATAACAGTGGTATTGTCCGTCTATACCATTAGTTGTCCTGGAAGAATGTGGTCCTTGAAGGCTGTCAGAGCATTCTGTACAGCTAACGTTTCTTTTTGATGGATATGCATGTGCATTTGACTTGGGTTCCATTTGCCCTGAATGCACTTTCCTGCCAGGTGAGCCCTCCATGTCTGATGCTTCTGTTGTTAGGGTTTGGGTGGAAGGGGGTGGAATGAAAGGTAGTCCCTTGATTTGGTGACAGGCCTCTGCCCAACAAAGGAACTCTAGGCGTAGACAAGGTATGATAGGAATTATTACTTCTAGGTCCTGAGAATGTTGACCGCATAGGCTTTTTAAATATCACTGTAGTTTCCTCATATGCAGGCTTGCATATGGAATTAGAAGAATGCAGGAGGCCCATGAACCCCAAGGCCTGCAATATTTGTCTTGCAGAAAGCAAGGTTTTTGTGGCCACTTGTTTGAAGTAGGTTGTCAAATGAATTTGTTTCTCTGGCGTGAGGCAAGCCATCTGGAAGTTCTATTCAAGCTTGCTCCCAGGAATATAATTTGTTGAGAGGGTACCAGTTGCGATTTCTTTTCATTTATGGTGTACCCCAGACAAGTTAGAACCCTTTGTACAAAGCCCAGATGATTCAAAAGTATGTCCTGGCTTTCTGCCTGAATTAGACAATCGTCCAGGTATGGGTATATTTGAATATTTCTTTGCTTGCAGAATGCAATAACTGGAGCTAGGCACTTTGTGAATACCCTGGGCGCAGTAGATAAGCCAAACGGCAATGCAGAGAACTGATTTAGTGTGTGTAGCCTGTTTTGAAGCATAGGTATCTTCTGCAAGATTCCCTGACTGGGATTTGCAGGTATGCTTCTTTTAAATCTACTGTTGCCAACCAGGCATCTTTGCCTAGCATAGGAAGTAATTCTTAGAGAGTCAGCATTTTGAATTTTGGAATCTCCAAAAAGGTGTTTACAGCAGACAGGTCCAGGATAGGATGCCATCAATTGTCTTTTCTGGGTACCAGGAAAAGTCTTGAGTAGAAACCTTGTCCCTTTTCCTCTACTGGTACCAGATAAATAGCCTGCATGCTTAAGAGAGAAAGTACTTGTTTTTGGGCCTCTGTCCACTGATTTGGGGATAGGTCCGGCCACCCGCTTGGTGTTGGCAACGTGTGGAAGTGAAATCTGTATCCCGGGGACACTATATTTAAAACCCATTTGTCCTGGGTAATGAGTTCCCAATTATCTGCATGAAGAGCAATCTTTCCCCCCAAAGGGGCAGTCAGTTAATAAGTGCCTGGAAATTTTAAAAGTAAGTCATTGAGACAGTTTACCATAGGGGGGAGCCTTATTCTCAGATTTGGAAGTGGAGGCCCCCCACTGCTTAGTTCTGTGTGTCCCCTGCGACTGAAACCTAGGGTTTTTGCTGTGTCTGGGTTTGGCTTGAGAAGACCTGGAAGGGGCTGGAAAGGACCAATTCTTAGAGGGCCAGTTCCTACTAAATCTAGGAGGCTGAACTTGTAAAAAAATCTTTAACAATTTGCATAGATTTAGCTTTATCTTCCATCTTTTTAAGAACTTTCTCAGCCTTGTTGCCAAACAGGCGGTCCTGATTTAAAGGAGCATCCAACAATTTAGCTTTAACATGATCAGGCAAAGACTGCTCCTTAAGCCAAGCATGCCTTCTGAGCACAGACCCAGTAACAGCAGCCCTGCAAGAGGCCTCTAATGAATCAAAACCACACTGCAAAGTACGTTTTCCAACTTGTTCAGCAGAATGCATTAAATCCTGTAAATCTTTATTTTCCACACAGTCAGGAATCGACATAATTTTCTGTTTAAGCAGTCCAATAACATGTTGCTGATACTTTAACATATGAAACTGGCAGTTTAAAGCCCTAATGGCCATGGTTACACAAGTGTAAACCTTCTTACCTCATCTATCCAGCGTCTTGGAATCTCTATCAGAAGGGGTAGGGATTTTTAGCAGTAAAAGCCTTAATGCCCTTGGGCCCCTGTGAAATAGTCTCTGGATCTGCAATAGGATTTTTAAAAAGGAACTTGTGGGACTCAGGGACCCTGTAGTATCTGTCAGGTTTTCTGGGAGCAAGAGGCAGGGAATCAGGGGCCAAACTAGATTCCGAAAAAGCATCATCAACAATGTCTAGTACAGGTGGAATAGCTAAAGGCCTATGCTGCGGTAGGAGAAGGAAATCCCTAAGCCTCTTTTTTGATCCAGAAAAATCCTGGCTGTCCCAGTGGAAATGCTCCCTTAGAGTATGTAAGGTTTCCCCTAAATAAAAATCATCAGGAGGGGAAGCAGAGGGAATGGAGTCCTCTGCATCAGAATATTCATAAGTAGATAAGGGCAAATCCAGATCATCAGAAGAATCAGAAAAAACAGAATCTTGATCAGAAGATTCATAATCAACTTCAGTCCTAGGCTTCTTAGAAGGGGGGGGGGGTGGCTACCCCTGATTAGATTTATTAGATCTTCAGCCATTCTTATCATTTGTTTTTTAGGCATAGAGGCCTGAGCATGTGGCCTGGGCATCGTTTTTTTAGGCATGAATCTAGATTTAGGCCTAAGTAAAGAAGGAGGCGTTGATTTAATATGCAAGTCCATAGGCCTGAATACACCCTCAGAAGCCGGTGCCTGCACAGGGGCTCCGGACCCATCCAAGGTAGAGACAAAGTACAGTTGTGTACACTTACCACAAATGTAAATGTTAGAGTGTATTCACTGTTGCAGTCATTACACTTGGGTTGGGTTATCTGCCTGCAGGTAGCCCTCAGTCGGACCGAATAACAGAGTCTTGGGATTTCTGTCTAGGATGCTCTCATCTCTTCCATGACGTCAGGGGTATAAAACATGCAGCCAACGTCATTACATCAGTTTCTCTTGCCCTAGATGTCAGGAGCCCCCAAAATTGGAATCTATTACATGGTGTGGAACACCTCCAGTAAAAAGTAAAAAAGATGGCCATAAAGAGGATAGGTAAAAAGGATAGAGAAAGCCAGGGGGCTGGAGGGAGAGAAAACAGGACTACAACAGTGAATACACTCGAACAGCTACATTTATGGGAAGTGTACACAACTGTACTATGTTCTTTGTGTTTCACTGTTGCAGTCATCACACTTGGGTTGATTCCCAAAGCTGAGGAAGGGTGGAGGCAGTCAAGAAGTGCTGGGGCTAGCTATCAGGCCTTGTAAGACTGCTGTAGCAAATCCAGCTCTGGATTTAGAAAAAAAATGGGTAATTGGTAATGCTTGGTGAAGGTGTGTACAGAACTCCAGGTTGCAGCTTCCAGGATGTCCTTGGTGGGGACCCCCCTGAGAAATGCTGTAGAGGTAGAAGTAGCTCTAGTGGAATGGTTTCTGATCCCCAGAAGGGTAGGTTTTCCATGGTGCTTGTAGCAGAAATGGATGCAGTGTGCTATCCATTTGGAAATGGTTTGCTTTGAAATGGCCCTGCCTTCTGCCCCTGTAGCAAAGCTGACTAGTAACTGGTCAGATTTTCTGAAAGGCTTAGTTCTGTCAAGGTAGAACCTAAGCTGTCTGTGCACATCCAAGGAGTGCAAGATCCTTTCGCCTCTATTCTGAGGATTAGGGAAAAGGGTTGGCAAATGGATGTATTGCTTTAAAGCCACACTGGATACCACCTTGGGCATAAAGGAAGGGTTAGTCCTGAGGGAAACCCTGTCAGCATGGAAAATAATGAATGGCTCCACCGCCATTAGTGCCTGTAACTCAGACACTCTTCTTGCTGAAGTAATAGCTAGAAGTAAGGCTGTTTTTCAAGAGAGGAATTTTAACTCTGCTGAAGCAGCAGATTCAAAAGGGGGAAGTGTGAGCTTTTCCAGTACAAAGTTAAGGTCCCAGGCCGGGGTGGGAGCTCTCCTAGGGGGCCTTCAGTTGTTAGCTCCTCTAGGGAACTGCTTGATGAGAGGGTGCAAAAAGAGAGAAGGCTTAGTATTATAATGAGCTGAGATGGCAGAGGCATGAATCATAATGTATGAGAAGAACAGGCCTCTGTGGAGCAGCTCTGCTAGTTAATCAAAAACTTGAGGTAAGTTGGGCACAGCTGTGTCCTTTCCTTGAGAATGACTCCAAGAACTGTATCTTTTCCGCTTTTCTGCATAGGATTTCCTAGTACTAGGCCTTCTGGCCTCAAGGATGACGTCTAGCACCTGTTTGCCGAGGGATGCTGGTGGTGTATTCGGGGGATAAGACAAGCTGCTAGGTTTAGGGTCTACAGCTGTGGATGCAAAATCTGTCCCTCCTGCTGAGACAGCAGGGAAGGTGTCTGAAGTAGGTGCCAGGGTGGCACTGTTGTCAGACTGCATAGGAGTGGGTACCAGTGCTGGCATGGCCAGTCTGGTGCAATAAGGATAGCCCTTGGCCTGTCCTGTTTGAACTTGAGTAGTACTTTTGAGAGGAGGGGCAGAGGAAGAAAGACAAAAATTTAGAGGTTTTCCCATATAAAGGATAAGGCATCCACCTTCCAGGCTCTGCTGTGAGGGTTCCTGGTGGAAAATCTCTTCAATTGGTGGCTTTGGGGGGGGGGGGGGGGGGGGGAATCTCCACCTCTGGAGTTCCCCACCTCTGGCTTACAAGCTTGAATGAGTTGGGTTACGGTTTCCACTCATGAGGGTCCAGTAGATTTCTGCTTAAGTCTGCCAGTGAATTTTGCTTGCCTGGCAGGAACTGAGCTTGTAGGTGCACTTGGATGCTCAAGGCTGTGTTCCACAGAGCCATGGCTAACCTGCAGAGTAGAAAAGAACGACTCCAGCCCTGCTTGATTATGTACCACATAACTGTGTTGTTGTCCGTCTTTATCAGTTGTCTTGGAAAGATAAGGTATTTGAAGACTGTCTGAGCATTCTGTACAGCTAGCATCTCTTTTTGATTGATATGCAGGGGAAATTTGTTCTAGGCAACATTTGCCTTGAATGCATTTGCCTGCCATGTGAGCCCTCCATGCATAGTCTTATGAGTCTGTTGTCAGGGTTTGGGCGGCGAGGGGTTGAATGAAAAGGAAGTCCCTTGTTGTGGTTGCATGCTTCTGCCCACCAAAGGAACTCTGCCCTTAGACAAGGTATGATAGGAATCGCTGTTTCCAGGTCCTGAGAATGTTGACACCACAGACTTTTTAAGTACCACTGAAGTTTCCTCATATGCAGTTTTGCATATGGAATTAGCGGAATGCATGAGGCCATGAACCCTAAGGCTTGCAGTATTTCCTTGCAGATAGCTGGGTTTTGCTGAACATTAGTTTGAAATAGTTTGTCAGATGGACCTGCTTTTCTGGAGTGAGGAATGCCATCAGGGAAGTTGTGTTCAAGCTTGCTTCTAGGAATACAATTTGTTGGCTGGGCACCAGTTGTGATTTCCTTTCATTAATGGTGTATCCCAGTGAAGTTAGAAGTCTTTTTACTAATAGGTTCATACTAGGCTATCTGCCCTAGGGCATTTACAAGCCTAGACAGAGTGTGTCTGGCTTTCGCCACCCATTTTAAATTAATTTTGCTATGCCCTTTTTCGAGGTTAGTATACTGTGCCTCTGTCTAACAGTGACAAAGAAGTGATACCCGGGGTAAACCTATGATCTCCCATCCACTCATCAAGATTCCTCTCTTGAAGAGTGTCAATGAGGGACTCTGCCTAACATGGACTGGGATTTTATTCCAGGGTGAAGGGAGCCTCTGGGTTATGAATCTGTCCCTCCAGCATGTCCTATTTATTTCAGTGCTGAGGTTCAAGTCTCTCGAGCACGTAGCTCGATGGGATTTGGATTTTCTGAGGTGCAGCATGTCCATTAATCAGGCACAGATCGCCTCTGAGCAGGTAGTATGCCACTGAGTAGAGCTGGAGTTTCTTTAACCAGGCAGCATATGGCATCTGTTTGAGCCCTTTGATCCTCTTGGTGAGGTACTTGTCAGGTGCATGGCTGGGAAGGATAACTGGAAAGTCATTGTGAACTTTTTACATAAGGGGGTGGGGCTTACCACTCCCTGGTTTGAGGTGGAAACACTCCACTGTTTAGATCTCTGCATACCCCGAGACTGTAGTCTTGTTTGTCTGTTTCCCCTCGGTTTGGACTGAGAAGGCCGGAGAGGGATGGGAAACAACCAGTTTTTTGAAGACCAATGCCTACTGAATCTAGGTGGCTGCACCTGTAAGAAATCTTTGACTGTCAGCATAGATTTAGCTTTTTCTTCCATCTTTTTAAGAACAACCTCTACTTTTGTGCCAAACAAAGGCTCCTGATTTAAAGGAGCATCTAGTAATTTTGCTTTGACATAGTCAGGCAAGACTTGTTCTTTTACCCAAGCATGCCTTCTCAGTACAGACCCAGTGACAGCAGCCCTGCAAGATGCTTCTAAGGCATCAAATGCACATTGCAAAGTATGTTTACTAACTTGGTTTGCAGAATGCATTAATGCTTGTAAATCTTCATCTTCTGCACAATCTGGAAGTAACACCATTTTTGTTTAATTTGCTCCAGAATATGTTGCTGGTAGTTCAACATGTGAAACTAGCAATTCAAAGCCCTGATGGCAAGAGTTGCAGAGGTATATACCTTCTTACCCCAACTGTCTAAAGCTCTAGAATCCCTGTCTGAAGGAGTAGGGTTTTTGGCTGTAGTAGCCTTAATGCCTTTAAGTCCCTGGGAAATGGTCTCTGGATCTGCAGTAGGATTCTTAAAGAGAAATTTGTGAGAATCAGGTACTCTGTAGTACCTGTCAGGTTTTCTAGGAGCTGGTGGTAAAGTGTCAGGAGTAAGAATGACTCCAAGAAGACATCGTCCACAATATCCATGACAGGGGGTATAGCTAGAGGCCTGTGCTGAGACAAATCTAAAAATTCCCTGAGTCTCTTTTTGGACTGAGGATAGTCCTGGCATTCCCAACGGAAATGTTCTCTTAAGGTATGTAAGGTTTTACCAAAAGAGAAATCCTCTGGGTGGGGAGGCAGAGGGAATGGATTAATCTGCATCTGAATCCTCATAGGTAGATAAGGGTATGTTCTGGTAATCAGAAGGGTCAGAGTCATCAGACTCTTGGTCTGTAGAATCAGAAAGAAATTCAATTCTTTGTCTTCTGGCAGGGGAAGGCTAGCTTCCCCTAATTAGAGCAATAAGGTCTTCAGACATTCTAAGCTTTTGTTTTTGTGGCAAGGGAGGATGAGCATGCGCTTTGGACATCAGTTTTCTAGGCGTAGTGTGAACTTTTTGCCTGAGAAACTTGGTAGTTTTAGTAGGAAATTAAATTGTCGGTTTAATATGAATAGTAGGTTGGAATACACCCTCAGAAGCCGGTGCCTGCACAGCGGCTCCGGACCCATCCAAGGTAGAGACATCCGCAGGTTCCATAGTCGAAGAAGCATCTCGCAGCACACCAGACTTCGAATGGGTCTAAGCAGAGGCCTGTGAATCTGTAGAAGCGGGCATCAGGTGCTGCAAAGGCACCTCATTGAGTACCAGCGGACTGGCGACAAGCTTAACGAAAGCGTCGTTGGCAGTTTTTGACCCATGCGGTCTGTCTCTGTGCTTTTTCGGAAGATCGGTAGTCAGATGGCTTACCGAAGCCATTTCGGAATACGGAGAATGAGAGCGAAAGAATTTAGCTACAAAAACAGCCCGACGATGAATTATTCAGGAGTTAAACAAGGTACAAGACCGACAGCTACGGATGCCGTGGTCTGGGCCTAAACAGGTGACGCAGTAAGAATGAAAATCTCTGTGAGGTATTTGCTTTCCACAGGCAAGACAATTGTTAATTGTTTCTGACATCGGTTAGAGCAAGAAAAAGAATCCCCAGCGGGGTACTTAGCTTTAGAAAACTTCAGGTCTGAAACTGGAAAAAATGAAAATCTCAGGTAGCGGCCAACCGGCACTTGTGAACTGCTTCTGCTTCGGGCTCCTTCTAGGCAAGAAAGACTGATGCAATGACGTTGAGTGCATGTTTTATAATCCTGACAACCTGACGTCATGGAAGAGGTGACAGCATCAGACGCAGAAATCCAAAGACTCTGGTATTCGGGCCGACTGATGGCAGCTGCAGGCAGATAACCCAAGTGTGATGACTGCAACAGTGAAACACGAAGAACATCCAAAGGCTCGGAAGACGGAAAAGATTTCTGCCACATACCAGACTCCGAAAGGGTCTCAGTAGAGGCCTGCGAAGGTATCGAATCGGGCATCAGGGCTGCGAAGATTCCTCATTGAATTCCAGAGAACTGAAAACCTGCTTATCGGTAGAGTCGTCAGAAGGCGTAGTCTTGTATGGTCTGTCTCTATCTTTATCCTTACGTTTCTTCGGAATGTCTACAGATTGTTGGCTGATAGATGCCATTTCGTAATGCGAAGACGTAAGACGAAAATACGTGGCTACAAAAAACTCTATGATGAATGGTTCACGCGTTAAAGAGGGCAGATAACCGGCAACAAGGGATGTCGTAGTCTAGGCCTAAACAAATGACGCAGTATGAATGGAAGTCTCGGTGTGGTATTTGCTTTCCACAAGCAAGACCATTGTTAACTTTTTCAGACATCAGTTAGTGCAAGAAAAAAGGATCCCCAATGGGGTACTTAGCTTTAGACATTTTCAGCTGTAACTGAAATGACTGACCGGCAGACTTGCAAACTGCTTCCATTATGGGCTCAGTGGCAAGAAAGACTGATGTAATGGCGTCGGCTGCCTTCCTTTATAGCACTGACGACCTGACGTCAGGCAGCAAGCGACAGCAGCCGATGCAGAAAAAAGTACAGTTTTGTACCTACCATAAATGTAGATGTCCGAACAGGATAGCATCTGCAGTCATAACAAAAGGGTTGTCATGTCGTCAGGCAGCCCTTCGGTCGGCCGGATTCCAAAGTCTGGGTCCGGCTTCGGCTGATGTCGCACTTCACCCGACGTCATCTCTGCTGGTCTTCGGGTATAAAGGCATCAGCCGATGCCATTTTCCTCAGTGTTTCTTGCCCCAGATGCCAGTTGCCCACTTGGAAAGCTAAATTTTGGATAAATGCCAATGTTTCCAAAATAGTAGAAGGCAAACACAAAAAATAAGCATGTATGTACATATATACAAACAAATACACCATAAGAGACTCCCCCCCAGCTAGCTATTAGGAGGGTAAATACCCTAGGAGTACCACAGAGGGGAAGAGGGTGGGTAATCCTGACTGCAGATGCTATCCTGTTCGGACATCTACATTTATGGTAGGTACAAAACTGTACTATGTCCTTCAAGGATGCATCTGCAGTCATAACAAATGGGTAGAATACCATAGCCAAACTAGGGGAGGAGGAAGAAGAATTATGGTGTAGTTAGGATCCCTTGCAATACAGCAGTGGCAAACCCTGCTCGGGATCTAGAGTATAGAGGTAAATTATAATGCTTGGCAAATGTATGCACGGAGGTCCAAGTAGCCGCCTCAATAATGTCCTTGGTTGCCACTCCTCGTAAGAAAGCTGTGGTAGTGGCTGTAGCCCTTGTAGAATGAGGTCTTATGCTCTGTGGAATTGGTTTTCCATGGTAGGAGTAACAGAATCTTATGCAATTTCCTATCCATTTGGAGATTGTCTGTTTGGAAATTGCTTTTCCTTCCCTTCCTGTTGCATAGGCTACTAAAAGCTGGTCAGTTTTTCTGTCACCTTTGGTTCTGTCCAGGTAGTAGCGTAACTGTCTATGTACATCCAAGGTATGCAGCAGTCTTTCCGCCCTGTTCTGTGGATTGGGAAAGAAGGTAGGTAGGTGGATTGCCTGGTTTAAAGACACTCTGGATATCACCTTAGGCATAAATGTAGGATTAGTTCTCATGGACACCCTATCTTGATGGAAGATTAGGAAGGGTTGTACTGCCATTAAGGCCTGTAGTTCCGAAATCCTCCTTGCTGAAGTAATTGCCAGTAGGAAAGCAGTTTTCCATGATAGGTGTTGAAGATCTGCTGTTGCTGCTGGTTCAAATGGAGGAGTGTCAATTTTTCTAGCACAAAGTTCAAGTCCCATGCTGGTAATGGTGGTTTCCTAGGAGGTTTTACATTCTTGATCCCTCTGAGGAACTGCCTGAGTAGAGGATGCGAAAAGACAGGTGGATCAAGCTGTATTCTGCTGAAATAGCTGATGCATGTATCTTGATGGAGGAATAGGACAGGCCTGTATGTAGAAGCTCTGCCAAGTACTCCAGGATGTTAGCAATATCTATGTTCGACACATCTTTTCCTCTTTCAGTACTCCAAATGACAAACCTTTTCCATTTTCCTGCATAGTTCCTTCTTGTTGAAGGTCTGCGGGCTTCAAGGATAATGTCTTTAACCCTTTGGGATAGGTCTGGGTTAGTTGCTGCTATGTGATGTTCCAGGCAGTCAGTTGCAAGGTTTTTAGGCTTGGGTGCATGATGTTGTAGTTGTTCTGAGTTAACATCAAAGGCATCAGGGGTATTAACCACATTCTCCCCTGAGACATGCTCCTCAGCAATGGATACCAGTGTTGTCTTGGCCAATTCGGAGCTATCAGGATTATCCTTGGACGTTCCTCTTTGATTTTCAGTAGTACCTTGTGCATCAAAGGAAGAGGTGGAAATGCATATGCTGTCAGGCCTTTCCAACTGAAGGATAGAGAGTCCACCTTCCATGCAAGTGGGTGGTATGTCCTTGTGCAGAATTTTTTGAGCTGGTGATTGAGTGGGGATGCGAATAGGTCTATTTGTGGCATTCCCCATTTCTTTGTGATGGCCTTGAAGATGTCCGGGTGTAGCATCCATTCGTGAGCATCCAAGGTGGTTCTGCTTAACATGTCTGCTAGGGTGTTTTCTTTTCCCGGCACAAATATTGCCTGTAACTGGATGTTGTAGCTCAGAGCCATATTCCAAAGGTCCAGAGTCATTCTGCATAGGGGGTATGAATGAGTGCCTCCCTGTTTGTTGATGTACCACATGACTGTGGTGTTGTCTGTCCTTATCATTAAATGGCCTTCTTTGAGGAATGGTCTGAATATCTGGATTGCTAGTTTTACTGCCAGCATTTCTTTTTGGTTTATGTGCAGGTGCAGCTGGTCTGGAGTCCACAATCCTTGTATACATTTGTCCAACATGTGCGCCCCCCAGCCTAGGTCTGAGGCGTCCGTTGTGATGGTTTGGCTTGCTTGAAAGTTGTGGAATGGCAAGCCTGGGTTTGACTGGCACGCTTGAGCCTACCATAGGAACTCCTGTTTCAGGCATGGGATTAGTGGGATTTTGGTTTCTAAGCTGTGCCTGTGTTGAGACCATAAATTCTTTAGGTACCACTGTAGCTTTCTCATATGCAGTCTGGCATGTGGGACCAAGATTATGCATGATGCCATGAAGCCCAAGGCCTGCAGTACTTTTCTTGCTGTTAGTTTGTTCTGCTTTGTTAATGCCAAGAAGTAAAGAGGGAGTTGTTTTTGTTTTTCTGCAGTTAGGAATGCCATTTGTTTTACTGTGTCCAATTCCGCACCCAAGAATGTTCTTGTTTGGGATGGTATCAGTCTTGACTTTTGTAAATTGAGTGTGTATCCCAGGGCTTGTAGTAAGCAAATGACTCTTTGTAAATCTGTTGTCAACTTGCTTTTGTTGTCCGCTTGTAACAGGCAGTCGTCCAGGTATGGATAAATTTGGATTCCTGTAGCCTGCAGTGAGCGATTACTGATGCCAGGCATTTTGTGAATACTCTGGGCAGTAGATAAGCCAAAGGGCAATGCTGAGAATTGATAATGCTCTGATCCTGCAAGAAATCTGAGGTATCTTCTGCAATTTGGTCGTATGGGGACGTGCAGGTATGCCTCCTTGAGATCTAGAGTTACCAGCCAACACTCCTTGCCCAGCATGGGAAGAAGTTGCTGTAGGGTCAGCATTTTGAATTTTGGGACAATGATGTATGTGTTTAAGACGGACAGGTCGAGAATAGGTCTCCAACTTTTCTCTTTTCTTGGTACTAGGAAGAGTCTGGAGTAGAATCCTTTGCCCTGTTCTGTTATTGGTACTCTTTCCACAGCTCCCATCTTTGTTAATTGCGCTATCTGCTTTAGAGCTTCTGTTTTTTGATTTGGAGGTAGGTTTGGCATTCCTCTTTTTACTGGTAAGGTGTGGAAGTGGAAGCTGTAGCCTCGGTCTACGGTTTGCAAAATCCACTTGTCTTTTGTGATATAGTGCCAATTTTTCGAAAATAAGGCTAACTTTCCGCCTAAAGGTGCTGCTATTTGCTCCCTGGTAGGCGGTGTCAGAGCCAAGTCACTGTGATTGTCCTGTTGCGGTGGCAGTGGTTGTGTCTGTGCCTCGGTTACTGCCTTGCCACTGTCGTCCTCTGTAGGCACCTCCTCTGGATTGATTTCTGCCTCTAGAGCGTCTATTCCTGCCTCTTTGAGATTTTGAGGAGTCTGGAAAGGACCAATTTTTGGCAGGCCAGTTCCTGCTAAACCTTGGGGGCTGAACCTGTAAGAAATCCTTAACTGTTTTGTACAGATTTTGCCTTCTCTTCCATTTTCTTCATTACTTGCTGAGCAGGTGTACCAAATAGACTGGCCTTATCCATAGGAGCATCTAACAGCTTTGCTTTAACATGATCCGGCAAGACCTGTTCTTTCAACCATGCATGCCTTCTTATCACTGTGACAGTCATGGCTGATCTAAATGAAGCCTCCAGTGCATCATAGCCACATTTTAAAGAATGGTTACTAACCTGCTGAATGTTATTCACCATTTCTAAAACATATTTCTTATCTAAGGAGTCATCAGAGGACAGTTTCTTAGTTAACTGATCAAGCATAAACTCTTGGTATTGGATCATATGAAACTGACAGTTCAAAGCTCTAGCTGAAATAGCAGAGGTGTAAACTTTTTTCCCCCATCTCTCTAAGGACCTGGATTCCCTTTCAGAAGGAATAGGGTTTTTTGCTGAGGTCGAGGCTACTGCCTTAGGCCCCTGGGATATAGTCTCAGGATCTGCAAGTGGGGCCTTGTATAGGTGGTGATGAGTGTCTGGCACCCTGTAAAATCTATCTGGTTTGGCAGGGGCTGGAGGTAAAGTATCAGGAGCAGTGCAAACATCATTAAATGCATCATCCACAACAGGCAGTACTGGAGGTATAGCTAAGGGCCTATGTTGTGGTAAGTGCAGAAATGTCCTAAGCCTTTTTCTTGAATCTGAGAAATCTTGTCCCTGCCATTGGAAATGTTCTCTCATGGCATGTAAGGTTTCCCCAAAGGAAAATTCCTCTGGTGGAGAGGCAGATGGAATGGATTCTTCAGCATCTGAATCTTCATAAGTAGAAAAACGAGCCTCTGGCTGATCTGTAATGTCTGAGTCATCCGAAGAATCATCAGAGGACACTGGCTCGGGGGGCTCTGTTCTAGGTCTCTTTTCTGGGGGCTGAGAGGCCCTGTCTGGGTGAGATTGGGATCCCCTAATTAAGGATATTAAATCCTCTGCCAGAGTAAGCATTTGAGAACTAGAAGTGGGCCTGTGTGAGGGGGGCTTAACAGGCACTGATTTAACAGTTTTGGCTGCTTTAGCCCTGGCAAAGGCCTTAATAGACATGGCTGCAGGAGGCCTAGCAGCACCACGTGCTGGGGTAGAGACATCCAAAGGGATGGTGTCTGATAAATCACTAGGAACCACAGTAGTAGGCAAAACTTCTGAGGCCGATTCAACTAAGGTAGCAGGAGCCTCAGTAGTAGTCGTGGATTCGCTGAAGATTGACCGTTTTCTCGGTTTCGCCGAAACCGAGACACTCGCTGGCTTGCTTAACCGTGGTTTCGCCGAAACCGCGGACCGCGAGTGTCTGTCTTTTCTTTGCGCTTTTAACAATTTGGGTAGTCGGAGGATCCGACGGCATAATGTACACAAAATCTGAGCCAAAACGGTTCAGCAACTCCGACCGACGCCTAAGCGCTCGCCGGTTGAAGGAAGCACAGGCCGAACAGGCTGCTACGGCGTGGTCTGGGCCTAAGCAAGGTAGGCAGTAAGAGTGGAAATCTTTATGAGGTATTTGTTTCCCACAAGTTAAACAGTTATTGACTTTTTCTGACATCGGCTGAGGCAAGAAAGAGTCCCCAACGGGGTACTTAGCTTTTTAGAAGTCTTCGAAGTAGTATTCGGTAGTAGTAATCTCTGGTTCTGACCGACCGGCACTTGCGAACAGCTTCTGCTTCGGGCGCCACGCGGCAAGAAAGACTGAGGAAAATGGCGTCGGCTGATGCCTTTATACCCGAAGACCAGCAGAGATGACGTCGGGTGAAGTGCGACATCAGCCGAAGCCGGACCCAGACTTTGGAATCCGGCCGACCGAAGGGCTGCCTGACGACAGGACAACCCTTTTGTTATGACTGCAGATGCATCCTTGAAGGACATCATGGACTCTGGTATACGGGCCGACCGAGGGCTACCACAGCAGTGATAACCCACAGGTGATGACTGCAACAGTGAAACACGAAGAACATCTGCACTTCTGACTAGCTATTCTAGCAAAAAATCACCCCTCCCTTTCAAAATGTGCAACTATTCTAGCTTATCTTTCTTTGGGATATAATAAGATCCTGAAAAGGAATATACCAAAGCCTATGACAATCCACTCAGATTTATGCATAGTGATAACGACTCTATGTGTCCTAAATAAACACTTGGTTACCTAGGATCATGCACTCACAGTAAGTCTTCTACTGAAGTAGTACACAAACAGTTTTAATAAATCAAAAATAACCCCCGAGCTTGTGGTAACACACCAGCAGAAAATAATATGAAGTAATCCAAAAAACAACAGGAGCTGGTGTCAAACGGCCACAAACCAAAAACTAAAATGGTATACACAAACCAAAAGGTATAGTGAAAGAAACCTTCCACTAAGTCACTTCAGAGCTGACAAAAAAATCCAAACTTCCTGGTAGAAAACACCACGCTAATTCAAGCAATGTGGAGAAGTAAGTCCTTCCTGGATAAAAAACTCCAAACTTCAAAGTAGAAAATCACCACGCTAACTCTAGCAATGTGGAGCAATAATTCCTTTAATCACAGTAAGCTTTCGCCATGCGGCTTCTTCAGACTGTTACACAATGATCAAAATTCAAACAGTTAACTTATAACATGTCCCCTCACCCCATTGGTTAAAACATCATTGCATATATTCAAACATTAAAACACATTGCAAGTGATTCTATACACAAGGCATACATATAAGAAACAAGCCGCTTAGTATTCAACTGAGCGGTAAAAACTAATACCATAAAATCAACCCTCCATTATTAAAAACACAAAACTTAAAACAATGAATCCCTCAGATCCTGAGTAAACATTTAAAAACTGCATTTTCCTTGTCACGCTAAAACATACTCAAACCATAGTGGCAAAGCCCTGCAGTACAGCTGCACTAAAGTACATATAATCACTATTTGCGTAATAAAACTAATCTACGTATAACACACTAGAGATGTGTGCAGAAGAGCAAGCTTATACTTACTACTTCATAGAGATTTAATTCACAAAAGCATTAAAACCTTAAAACGCAGCAAGTAATGCTGCTGCTTATGCTTATCCACGGCTACGCTAATAACACAATGAAACGCGTAGTTCCTGTCTATGTCTTCAGCTTAAATTTAAAGGGACATCGCTCTTACCTAGAATCTGTGTCTTCTGTCTGTGATTCTAGGTAACAAAGATAGTGAAAGTCCACTTCAAGGGCTAAGTGTAGAACAGTGTGCAAAGCATAACATTTCTACTTCAACCTATCTAACATAACAGTAAAAAATAATAGAAATGATCAAAAAGGAGAAAAAGTTCCGTATAGCTCAAGTGAAATAATCTTACCCTGAGAACGTCAGTGAACTCTTAAACTATGTACTGAGGGTACGCATGAAGCATTTACATGCATAGCTTCCAAAAAACTAAACTGATGTAAGCCAAAACTGGAGCGGAACGTGGAGAGTATACATTCGTCCCCATTTAAACTAATACAGGCTGCATGCTCTATACACACTGAATGGTTGTGTGCGCATGCGCTGCAAAAGATGTCATGACCAAAGTTTATTTAACTTCGCACTTCAACTAACGTATACCAGCAGCGAGAAAGTTCAACACTAGAACACTACGTTAAACCATGATGTAAAAGCTCCCTAAGTGTAGTGATGCCAAAAAACCGGACCAAACCAAGGACAGTGAGTGGTGTTTGGCCACGGCTCTGGCTGGTGTGTGTAAAGGGGAGGGAGGGTATGACAGGAAGGGAATGATGGAAGGAGAGGTAAGGGTGGGGCAAACGCAAGGAGGAATGGAATAAACAAAAACTGAAATGGATGGCAAAGGGGACCAAATGGGGGAAAAACATGGATGTGCCATGGGATAAGGGTAGGAAGGAAGGGAGGTGGTGGGTAAGCGTAGAAGTGTAAATCCCGTTATAGGGAAATGAAGTGACAATGGGCTGGGAAACGGAGCGTAGAGTGGGTATGGACATAGGAGGGTATGGATCAATGAAGAAGGAGAAAGGAGTAGGGAAACTGCATTGCACTGAGCTACAGAATAAAGTGCAAGACGAGTATGAACATGTACCTGTTTATGAAATGCCTACATAGAAGGTGCTGGTGATGTCCTAGCAAGAGAATGAGGGTCACATATAAAGGAATGCAAAATGAATGACCAGGGTAAATAGATTCTGTAGGAACTCAACAGTCTATTGTTTAGGTACATGTAATCTCCTTTTTCGAAGGAAAGGTCTAACCTGTACTTTATCATTGAGTCCTGGATACATCTCTGCCCTCAACCTAATGATCCATTTCATCTCATTCTCCAGGGTAAAGTTAACAATATCACCTCCTCTTTTATTCGGTATGATTTTCTGGATAACAAAGAATGTAAACGAGTGGTTAGGCCCTCTCTCTTTCTGGTGTTTGGCCAGGGCATTTACCATCGATGCTGTCCTAATGTGGTAAATGTGCTCCCTAATACGTTCTCTGAGTGTCCTGTTGGTTTTACCAACATAGAACGCTTGACATGCTACACAAGTCGCCATGTAAATAATATTTGAGCTTCCACATGAGGTTTTGGTGTAAAAGTTGTAATTTCTTTGATTTGTGGGATGGATAAAATTCACTGTCTCATTGATGAACATACACTGATTGCAGCTACCACACGGTGCAGTGTTCATCAACTGTGTATTAACTGGCTCTACCTCTAGATTGTTCCTAGGTTTGCACAAAATTCTTTTTAAATTAGGTTGATTCTTGTAGGAGATGCTAGGGCACAACCCCACTATCTTCTTTATGTCTTTGTCTAACATCAAAAGATCCCAATGCCTCTCCAAGATTTGTTTCATACCCACCGAGTCCTTAGTATAGAACATAGAAACTCTGCTCTTAATAGTGTTAGATCGGTTCTCTGATACTAAAGGGGGTAGAGGCTCAGAATAGTATGGTTTTGCTCTGGTATTCCTGAGGCTTTCAACATCTAAGGCAGTACACTCAAATGTGTTTTCATTATAACCTCTTTTCAAGAATCTAGCCTTCAGACCTTTCAATTCATCTGCATATCCTTCACTAGTAGGATTCAACCTAGAAGCCCTCATTATCTGGCCCTTCAACACATTGTCGAACACATGCTTGGGGTGCATACTATCCCTGTGTAAAATAGTATTCCTAAAACATAACTTCCTGTGTACATTAGTGTTGAGCAGCCCATTACTGAGCCTATTGATACTCACATCCAGATATGATATATGTTCTGCTGAGTAATTTAAAGTAAACCTAAGGAACCCAGTTGAATTATTCATACATTCCACAAAGGTCAACAACCCTTCTTCGTCCCCCTTCCAAATAAAGAAAAGGTCATCTACGAACCTACGGTAGAAACCAACATGTTCCTTGAACTGTACTGTGTTGAGCAGGAATGTCTCTTCCCATTGAGCCATGACAAGGTTGGCGTAGCTATTGGCACAGGATGTGCCCATAGCCACGCCATCCTTCTGTAAGAAGATATCATCTCCAAACATAAAAACATTGTTCAACAAAACTGTTTCTAGAAGAAGAGCAATAAAGTCTATCTTCACATTTGTGAAATCAGAATGATTCTTAAGGTACTCTTGTATATGTTGTACACCTAGATCATTAGGTATCATGGTGAAGAGGCTCACAACGTCCAATGTAACCAAAATATAGTGTGCATTATCCTCTAATTTTCTCATGTAGTCATATAGATCCAGCAAGAACTGTTTGCTGTCTCTAAGTATAAATTTATTTTTGTTGACAAGTGGTCTTAGATGAAATTCAATAAAAATAGAGAAGGGTTCAGTCACCCATCCTTGCCCAGCTACTATTGGTCTCATGGGTGGATCACAGGCCGACTTGTGGACCTTGGGAAGTCCTTGTATAATAGGTACCAAGGGATTATTCACCTTAAAATAATCATATAGTTCCTTAATAATGTTACCAGACGCTAGCAGCTCATCTAGCATATAGTAAACCTGTAGGGTTTTCTCTTTAACCACATCCATTCCTATCTTCAGATATGAGGTGGTCTCTCCTAAAAGTATTCCCATTCTTCTATTATAATCCAACAGATCCATAAGGACAATAGGTCCTCCTTTGTCAGCTGGTCTTATAACTACCGTATGTCCCACAAACTGTCCAATCTAGTGATAGCCTGGGACGATTTCATGCTTGTGTAACTGGCGGTGAGAATTTGCTACTCACTTATGAGCCGGATTTTGGCTCAATGAATGCTATTAATGGTAATGAGACTTTTCTAAGTTTATCAAATGACTTGCAAATGTTAGAAACTGAGACAATTAAATTAAAAAAGTTACAAGTCCAACGCCAATATTTTGAAGCATGTTTGGACAAGCATATTATTCCACGTGGGCTACGTATCTTGAAAATGCCTACTTCAGGTGACTCTATACCGGACCTTTTATATGAATGGCAGCAGCTCAATATTGAGCTTAGCAATAATTATATGAAGTTGTTAATCAGATTTCATCTACCTGAAGAGGAGAATCTAAGGTTAAAAGTGAATGATTTATATGATAAAATTATTAAGAAATATGTGAATGTAAATGTTGACACTAAGATAGAAAGGGTTATAGATAATGTTCTGGTTTTTGAAAGGAGATTGATCGAACAAAAGAAGAATAAAATCATGAGGGATCTAAGGGATTTTAGGAATTCTAATGTATTCACCTGGCCCAGAGACAGACCAACTTTGAGTAACAATAATATTGGTGTTAGACCCACATTAGGAAATAGGACCCAACATGAATCAACTGTACAATTAACGAGAGGGAATGCTCCTAGTGCTGAGAGTGTTGTGGATAGACCGGCAAGTCACAGACCGGTTAGTGTAACAACTAATCCTGATATTAACATAAGGAGGAATGTTTCGTATACTGAAATTGTGTTTCAGGAAGAGGAACATGGGGATAGTACAGATTTACCCGCCACTAGGAGTGAGAAGGAGAATGCAGTGGAGGGAATGGACTCTCATGCTACCCATACCACACATGACCCTACTCCTACAAGTAATGTGAGGGTACCGGATGAAGTTGTAGTCAGGAGAAAGGTCCCACAGAGTAACAGTAACACCCCTTTCCCTATAGCACAGAAGCAACATCAAGGGAGAACAAGGTCGATGAGCAGGGGCAGACAAAAGAGGAAAGGTTCAGGAGGCGAGCAGCAAGGCCCCACCTTGAAAAGGATGTGGGAGAGAACGATTCGCTGATCGTGAATCTCTCTAAGAGGGTTTTAAATAAATATGAGGAAGAGGTCCTCAACAAAGGCTTAAGTTTTATACCCACTAGTAGGGGTAATGTTGCTAACTCCATTATTGATATCAAAATGTTTGTAAGGAACATCCAGCTGAAACTTGATTTTGGTAACACTTCTGAGCAACAGGACACTAGCAGGTTTAGAAGTAACAGTGTGTATATTCCTCAACTGCACCCGTTGCTGGATGTTTATTCCAAGATTACAGAAAATGACATTTATAGACATTTTGAAGACAATAGGAATGTTAAGCATAAACAGAATTTAAGTTTCAATCAGAGGGCAGCACTTAATGACATGAGACATGATACTACTCTTGTTATAAGACCAGCTGACAAAGGAGGACCTATTGTCCTTATGGATCTGTTGGATTATAATAGAAGAATGGGAATACTTTTAGGAGAGACCACCTCATATCTGAAGATAGGAATGGATGTGGTTAAAGAGAAAACCCTACAGGTTTACTATATGCTAGATGAGCTGCTAGCGTCTGGTAACATTATTAAGGAACTATATGATTATTTTAAGGTGAATAATCCCTTGGTACCTATTATACAAGGACTTCCCAAGGTCCACAAGTCGGCCTGTGATCCACCCATGAGACCAATAGTAGCTGGGCAAGGATGGGTGACTGAACCCTTCTCTATTTTTATTGAATTTCATCTAAGACCACTTGTCAACAAAAATAAATTTATACTTAGAGACAGCAAACAGTTCTTGCTGGATCTATATGACTACATGAGAAAATTAGAGGATAATGCACACTATATTTTGGTTACATTGGACGTTGTGAGCCTCTTCACCATGATACCTAATGATCTAGGTGTACAACATATACAAGAGTACCTTAAGAATCATTCTGATTTCACAAATGTGAAGATAGACTTTATTGCTCTTCTTCTAGAAACAGTTTTGTTGAACAATGTTTTTATGTTTGGAGATGATATCTTCTTACAGAAGGATGGCGTGGCTATGGGCACATCCTGTGCCAATAGCTACGCCAACCTTGTCATGGCTCAATGGGAAGAGACATTCCTGCTCAACACAGTACAGTTCAAGGAACATGTTGGTTTCTACCGTAGGTTCGTAGATGACCTTTTCTTTATTTGGAAGGGGGACGAAGAAGGGTTGTTGACCTTTGTGGAATGTATGAATAATTCAACTGGGTTCCTTAGGTTTACTTTAAATTACTCAGCAGAACATATATCATATCTGGATGTGAGTATCAATAGGCTCAGTAATGGGCTGCTCAACACTAATGTACACAGGAAGTTATGTTTTAGGAATACTATTTTACACAGGGATAGTATGCACCCCAAGCATGTGTTCGACAATGTGTTGAAGGGCCAGATAATGAGGGCTTCTAGGTTGAATCCTACTAGTGAAGGATATGCAGATGAATTGAAAGGTCTGAAGGCTAGATTCTTGAAAAGAGGTTATAATGAAAACACATTTGAGTGTACTGCCTCAGATGTTGAAAGCCTCAGGAATACCAGAGCAAAACCATACTATTCTGAGCCTCTACCCCCTTTAGTATCAGAGAACCGATCTAACACTATTAAGAGCAGAGTTTCTATGTTCTATACTAAGGACTCGGTGGGTATGAAACAAATCTTGGAGAGGCATTGGGATCTTTTGATGTTAGACAAAGACATAAAGAAGATAGTGGGGTTGTGCCCTAGCATCTCCTACAAGAATCAACCTAATTTAAAAAGAATTTTGTGCAAACCTAGGAACAATCTAGAGGTAGAGCCAGTTATTACACAGTTGATGAACACTGCACCGTGTGGTAGCTGCAATCAGTGTATGTTCATCAATGAGACAGTGAATTTTATCCATCCCACAAATCAAAGAAATTACAACTTTTACACCAAAACCTCATGTGGAAGCTCAAATATTATTTACATGGCGACTTGTGTAGCATGTCAAGCTCTATGTTGGTAAAACCAACAGGACACTCAGAGAACGATTAGGGAGCACATTTACCACATTAGGACAGCATCGATGGTAAATGCCCTGGCCAAACACCAGAAAGAGAGAGGGCCTAACCACTCGTTTACATTCTTTGTTATCCAGAAAATCATACCGAATAAAAGAGGAGGTGATATTGTTAACTTTACCCTGGAGAATGAGATGAAATGGATCATTAGGTTGAGGGCAGAGATGTATCCAGGACTCAATGATAAAGTACAGGTTAGACCTTTCCTTCAAAAAGGAGATTACATGTACCTAAACAATAGACTGTTGAGTTCCTACAGAATCTATTTACCCTGGTCATTCATTTTGCATTCCTTTATATGTGACCCTCATTCTCTTGCTAGGACATCACCAGCACCTTCTATGTAGGCATTTCATAAACAGGTACATGTTCATACTCGTCTTGCACTTTATTCTCTAGCTCAGTGCAATGCAGTTTCCCTACTCCTTTCTCCTTCTTCATTGATCCATACCCTCCTATGTCCATACCCACTCTACGCTCCGTTTCCCAGCCCATTGTCACTTCATTTCCCTATAACGGGATTTACACTTCTACGCTTACCCACCACCTCCCTTCCTTCCTACCCTTATCCCATGGCACATCCATGTTTTTCCCCCATTTGGTCCCCTTTGCCATCCATTTCTGTTTTTGTTTATTCCATTCCTCCTTGCGTTTGCCCCACCCTTACCTCTCCTTCCATCATTCCCTTCCTGTCATACCCTCCCTCCCCTTTACACACACCAGCCAGAGCCGTGGCCAAACACCACTCACTATCCTTGGTTTGGTCCGGTTTTTTGGCATCACTACACTTAGGGAGCTTTTACATCATGGTTTAACGTAGTGTTCTAGTGTTGAACTTTCTCGCTGCTGGTATACGTTAGTTGAAGTGCGGTTAAATAAACTTTGGTCATGACATCTTTTGCAGCGCATGCGCACACAACCATTCAGTGTGTATAGAGCATGCAGCCTGTATTAGTTTAAATGGGGACGAATGTATACTCTCACGCCCGCCCAGTTTTGGCTTACATCAGTTTAGTTTTTGGAAGCTATGCATGTAAATGCTTCATGCACCCTCAGTACATAGTTTAAGAGTTCACTGACGTTCTCAGGGTAAGATTATTTCACTTGAGCTATAATGGAACTTTTTCTCCTTTTGATCATTTCTATTATTTTTACTGTTATGTTAGATAGGTTGAAGTAGAAATGTTATGCTTTGCACACTGTTCTACACTTAGCCCGCTTGAAGTGGACTTTCACTATCTTTGTTACCTAGAATCACAGACAGAAGACACAGATTCTAGGTAAGAGCGATGTCCCTTTAAATTTAAGCTGAAGACATAGACAGGAACTACGCGTTTCATTGTGTTATTAGCGTAGCCGTGGATAAGATAAGCAGCAGCATTACTTGCTGCGTTTTAAGGTTTTAATGCTTTTGTGAATTAAATCTCTATGAAGTAGTAAGTATAAGCTTGCTCTTCTGCACACATCTCTAGTGTGTTATAATGAGATTAGTTTTATTACGCAAATAGTGATTATATGTACTTTAGTGCAGCTGTACTGCAGGGCTTTGCCACTATGGTTTGAGTATGTTTTAGCGTGACAAGGAAAATGCAGTTTTTAAATGTTTACTCAGGATCTGAGGGATTCATTGTTTTAAGTTTTGTGTTTTTAATAATGGAGGGTTGATTTTATGGTATTAGTTTTTACCGCTCAGTTGAATACTAAGCGGCTTGTTTCTTATATGTATGCCTTGTGTATAGAATCACTTGCAATGTGTTTTAATGTTTGAATATATGCAATGATGTTTTAACCAATGGGGTGAGGGGACATGTTATAAGTTAACTGTTTGAATTTTGATCATTGTGTAACAGTCTGAAGAAGCCGCATGGCGAAAGCGCTTACTGTGATTAAAGGAATTATTGCTCCACATTGCTAGAGTTAGCGTGGTGATTTTCTACTTTGAAGTTTGGAGTTTTTTATCCAGGAAGGACTTACTTCTCCACATTGCTTGAATTAGCGTGGTGTTTTCTACCAGGAAGTTTGGATTTTTTTGTCAGCTCTGAAGTGACTTAGTGGAAGGTTTCTTTCACTATACCTTTTGGTTTGTGTATACCATTTTAGTTTTTGGTTTGTGGCCGTTTGACACCAGCTCCTGTTGTTTTTTGGACAAACAGTTTTAAATCCATTTAAAAAGTCTAAAAATAATGCAATAATTGCATAACATACCTAATTCGATGCATGTGATTCCAAGTGACCATACATCTACTTTCCCATCATACTGCCCTTCATCCATGGCTAGGATTACTTCTGGAGCCATCCTGCAATTAAAATGCATGCATTAAGCAAACAATAGCCCAAAGATTAAACAAAAGAATTTAACAGCAACATTATGCGAGAGCACTCACCATACATGTACACATTTGAACAGGATAACTACTGTTACAGTATATAGACAAAAATAATTACATTCTTTGTAGGCAGACTACAGACGGTCAGATTTTAATCTGTATTTGCACTTTCAAAAGTAGTTAGATGCCAAGTGTGCATGTTTTGGGGGGGGGGGCAAACAAACTGCACAAAGCACTCCTCTGAGGGAAGTCTGGTAGCATAGAACAGTACAACCCATGCAGTCTTCCATTCTTCTTTGGAGCACTAGGAGAAGGGATGTTGAAAAAAGAAGTTATGTATTCACCATAACATTCCATCTGAGTAGTTATACTTCATTTTCTGCAACCTGTGGGTATTGAAATCCATATAGTATCTTAGCCGGTAACTTTTTCCAAGCAACTGCTCCAAGCTCCTCCCTTTACCCATAATCCCTCAAATCCTACCCTCCCTCAAATCGAGTTTGCCACTATCCAAACTAACAGCAACTTAATAACACTAACCTAGAACAGGTTCGGGGGAAGGAGGGCGGGACGGTTGCAGAAAATGAAGTATAACTATTCAGATGGAACGTCATGGTGAGTACATAACTTCTTTATCTGAAGTAGTTAACTTCATTTATCTGTAACCTGTGGGACAGAGTCCCCAACTACCAAAACACCTGGGAGGCCCTCATGGAAGGATATTCCTGAGCACCCCAGAGCCAAAGGATGCTCTCCCTCTAGAGATCGAATCCAACTTATGAGAAATGAATGTATCTGACCTTGCCCAGGTCACTGCTGCACAGATATCAACCAGTGAAACCCTAGACCAAAAAGCAGCAGAAGTTGCCATAGATGGTAGAATGAGCTTTAACAGGACAAGGTGGGGACAGACCTTTGTCCTTACAGACTTGCAGTATACATTGTGTAATCCATCTAGCTAAGGAGACCTTGGATATGGCTTTGCCCAAAAAGGGTCTAGAAAAGGACACCAATAACTGGTCAGACTTACGAAAGGGTTTAGTTCTGTGTGAACAGAAACAAACCTGTCTATGACATCTAGCAAATCCAGTTTGTATTCACCCTTGTTCTTAAAATTTGGAAAAAAAACAGGCAGGTTTAATCATCTGATTAATGTTTGATTTAGAAGCAATTTACGGTAAGAAAGTGGGGTTTGTGCTGAGAGAGACCCTGCCTTTATGAAAGGATCAAGTAAGGGGGCATGGCAGACAAAGTTTGAATCTCAGAATCTCTCCTGGCCGAAGTCATACCCACTAGGAAAGCTGTCTTCTAGGATAGGAACTTCAAATCTACTGACGCTGCAGGTTCCAAGAGAGGAGCAACTAACACCTGCAGAACTAGGGTAAGGTCCCAAGGAG
The DNA here is from genome assembly GCF_019279795.1 of Protopterus annectens. NCBI lineage: Eukaryota > Metazoa > Chordata > Ceratodontiformes > Protopteridae > Protopterus > Protopterus annectens. The sequence continues at coordinate 754,676,849 of NC_056747.1, read as the reverse complement.
GGACTGAGTCCTTAACTGGAGGGCTTAAAGAAAGGTGCCTTTCAGAAAAGCTTTACACAGTCTCAGAGAGGCGAGAGCATTCATATTATCGCCGACATGAAAATTAGAGATGGCCATCAGTTCCACTTTTACCGTGGAGGAACTAGCCCCTTGTAGGAAAATATTGACCAAAAACTCCAACACTGAAGGAATCAGGGCTGCAAAGGGATCTAGATTCCTCTGAGAATCCCAAATACAGAAGCGTTTCCATTTGCTGCAGTAAATCTTCCTAGAGGAAGCCTTGTGGGATGCCACCAGAATAGTCTTTACTGAAGATGACAGACCGTGAGTCCTAGCAATCAAGGGAACTGGCGCTACCAAGCAGTCAGATTGAGGCTGTACAGGTTGGGTGGACAGATGCCCTAGGGATGAGAGATGAGATCCGGGCAAGGATCCAGAATCCGAGGAGGAGTTAAAACATGAGACCAGAGGAAGGGGAACCACACCTGACAAGGCCAGAACGGGGCAATGAGGATCACTTTGCATCCCAGTCGGCAAGCTTTCTGAAGAAACTTCGGAATGAGAGGTAACAGGGAGGTAAGCATACAGTAACCCAGGAGGCCAAGCATGGACGAGAGCATCTCTGGGGGAGTCCCCTGGTGATGGGATCAGAGCGAAGAAAGTACAGTTGTGTACACTTACCATAAATGTAGAAGTTTGAGTGTACTCACTGTTGCAGTCATTACATTTGGATTATCTGCCTGCAGGTAGCCCTGAGCCAGCCTGAATATCAAAGTCTTGGATTCCTGTGTCAGATGCAGTCTCTTCTTCCATGACATCAGGTCATCAGGGGTATAAAACATGCAACCGACGCCATTGCATCAGTTTTCCTTGCTCCAGATGTCGGGTGCCCCCATAATGGAAAGCAATTATATGTTAGGTTACACCTCCAATAAAAAGCAAATACACTAGAAAGTTGAAATACACTAATCAAGAAGAAAAGTATAGCCAAGAGAAGTCAGGGGGCTGGAGGGAGGGTAACTAGGACTGCAACAGTGAATACACTCGAACATCTACATTTATGGTGGTAAGTGTACACAACTGTACTATGTTCTTCATGTTTCACTGTTGCAGTCATTACATTTGGGTAGATTCCCAAAGCTAAGGAAGGGAGGAGGAAGTTAGAGAGCATTAGGGCCAGCTATTAAGCCCTGCAAAACTGCAGAGGCAAAACCAGCTCTGGATTTAAAAAAATTAGGCATGTGCTAATGCTTGGTGAAGGTATGTACAGAGCTCCAGGTAGCAGCTTCTAGGATGTCACTGGTAGGGACACCTCTGAGAAAGACTGTAGAGGTAGATGCAGCCCTGGTGGAATGTGATCTTATCCCATGTGGGGTAGGTTTTACATGGTGCTTATAGCAGAAATTAATGCAATGGGCTATCCACTTAGAAATGGCTTGCTTTGAAATGGCCTTCCCCTATGCCCTTGCAGCAAAGCCAACTAGCAGCTGTTCAGATTTTCTGAGAGGGTTAGTCCTGTTCAAATAAAATCTAAGTTGCCTGTGCACATCCAAAGAGTGCAGTATTCGTTCTCCTTTGTTTTGTGGATTTGGGAAAAAAGGCAAATGAGTGGACTGATTAAGGGCCACACTAGACACCATTTTGGGCATAAAGGGACGACTGGTCCTGAGGGACACCCTGTCTGCATGGAAGATGATGAATGGCTCCACTGCCATGAGGGCCTGTAATTCAGACACTCTTCTTGCTGAAGTGATGACTAGAAGGAAGGCTGTTTTCCAAGAAAGGAATTTCAACTCTGCAGTTGCCGCTGGCTCAAAAAGAGGTAGAGTGAGCTTTACCAATACGAAGTTAAGGTCACAGGCTGGAATAGGGGCTGTCCTGGGTGGTCTTAAATTTTTGGCCCCTCTGAGGAATTGCTTTAGCAGGGGGTGAGAGAAGAGGGGTGGGTCCAGTATTATAATGAGCTGAAATGGCTGAGGCATGAATTTTAATTGACGAGAAGGAAAGGCCCTTGTGGAGCATCTCTGTTAAGTACTGAATATGCGGTAAGCTGGGCACAGTTTTGCCCACCCCCTGAGTCCGTCTCCAGGAACAGTATCTTTTCCACTTTTCAGCATAGGATTTTCTGGTACTAGGCCTCCTTGCCTCCAGAATTACATCTAGCACCTGCTTACTGAGGGATGTTATTGGAGAGCTCAAGGAACTAGCCAGGCTGCAAGGTTCAGGGTTTGAGGTTGAGGGTGAGAATCTGGCCCTCCTGCTGGGACAGCAGGGAAGGGGTCTGAGGTAGGTGCCATGGTTCCAGCAGTGACATACTGCGCAAGAGGGGGTGCCAGTGTTGGCATGGCCACTCTGGTGCAATCAGTATTGTCCTTGATTTGTCTTGTTTGATCTTTAGCAGAACTTTCGAGAGGAGAGGCAGAGGGGGAAAGGCATAAACTGAGAGGCTTTCCCAGGTGAAGGACAGGGCATCCACATGCCAAGCTTGACTGTGGTAAGTCCTTGTGCAGAATCTGTCCAATTGGTAGTTCTGAGGGGAGGCAAACAGGTCTACCTCTGGATTCCTCCATTTGTTTCTCAAAAGGTTGAATACTTTTGGTTCCAGTTTCCACTAGTGTGGGTCCAAGAGGTTTCTGCTTAGGTCTGCCAGTGAATTTACTTGCCTGGCAGGAACTGAGCTTGTAGGTGCACTTGGTAGCTCAAGGCTGTGTTCCACAGAGCCATGGCTAGTCTGCAGAGAAGGTATGAGTGGGTTCCCCCATTTATGTACCACAACAGTGGTGTTGTCCGTCTTTATCAATAATTGTCCTGGAAGAATGTGGTCCTTGAAGGCTGTCAGGGAATTCTGTACAGCTAACATTTCTTTTTGATTGATATGCAGGTGCATCTGACTCTGGTTCCATTTGGCCTGAATGCACTGCCCTACCAAGTGAGCCCCCCATGCATAGTCTGATGCGTCTGTTGTTAGGGTTTGGGCAGCAGGGGGTAGAGTGAATGGGAGCCCCTTGTTGAGGTAGCAAGCCTCTGCCCACCAAAGGAACTCTGTCTTTATGCAAGGAATGATAGGAATCATTGATTCCAGGTCCTGAGAATGTTGACACCATAGGCTTTTTAGATACCATTGTAGTTTCCTCATATGCAGTCTTGCATACGGAATTAGTAGAATGCAAGAGGCCATGAACCCCAGGGCTTGCAGGATTTTCCTTGCAGACAGCTGGGTCTTTGTTGCCAGTAGTTTTAAGTAGGCTGTCAAATAAACTTGTTTCTCTGTTGTGAGGTAAGCCATCTGGGAAGTTGTTTTCAAGATTGCTCCCAGGAATACAATTTGTTGGGCAGAGTACTAGATGAGATTTCTTTTTGTTTATAGTGTACCCCAGTAAGATTAGAAGTTTCTTTACAAATACCAGATGTTTTAGTAGCATGTTCTGGCTTTCTGCCTGAATTAAACAATCATCCAGGTATGGGTATATTTGAAAATTTCTTTGCCTGCAAAATGCAATGACTGCAGCTAGACACTGTGAATACCCTGGGCGCAGTAGAAAAGCCAAAGGGAAATGCAGAGAACTGATAGTGCATGGAGCCTGCTCTGAAGCTTAGGTATTTCCTGCAAGATTCTCTTATTGGAATGTGCAGGTAAGCTTCCTTTAAATCTAAGGTTGCCAACCAGGCATCTCTGCCTTGCATAGGAAGCAACTGTTTAAGTGTTAGCATTTTGAATTTTGGGATTACCAAAAAGGTGTTTAGAATTGAGAGGTCCAGGATAGGATGCCAGGAGCTGTCTTTTCTGGGTACTAGGAAAAGTCTAGAATAAAAAACCTTGTCCCCTTTCTTCTGCTGGGAAAGGTTGAATAGTCCTGATACTTAGAAGAGAGAGAACCTGCTGCTGAGCCTCTGCCCACTGATTCGGGGGTAGGTCTGGCCAACCGTTTGGGGGTTGGTAAGGTGTGGAAATGGAATCTGTATCCTTGGAAAACTATATTTAAAACCCATTTGCCCTGGGTAATGAGTTCCCAGTTTTTTGCATGCAGGGCGATATTTTCCCCTAAGGGGCAGGCAGCTGAGCAGGGCTTGGAAGGTTTAAGGTTAAGTCATTGTGACATTTTTCCATGGGGGGGGGGGGTGTCTTACTACTTCAAGCTTTGGAAGTGGGAGCCCCACACTGCTTAAGCCTGTGAGTACCTTGAGACTGTAGCCTAGGTGGTCTGCTGTTCCTGGGTTTGGACTGAAGGCCTGGAAGAGACAAGAAAGGACCAATTCTTAAAAGGCCAATGCCTGCTAAATCTGAGAGACTATACTTGCAGGAAATCTAACAGTTTGCATAGATTTAGCCCCCCCCCCCCATCTTTTTAAGGACGACTTTTGCTTTGTTGCCAAACAGGCGGTCTTGGTTTAAGGGAGAATCCAGTAATTTAGCTTTAACATGATCTGGTAAATTTTGCTCCTTAAACCAAGCATGCCTTCTAAGTACAGACCCAGTGACAGCTTCTAGGATGTCCCTGGTAGGGACTCCTCTGAGAAATGCTGTAGGGGTTGAGGTAGCCCTAGTGGAATGAGTTCTGATCCCCTGTGGGGTAGGGTTTTCCATGGTGTTTGTAGCAGAAATGGATGCAGTGTGCTATCCATTTGGAAATGGTTTGCTTTGAAATGGCTTTGCCCTTTGCCCCTATAGCAAAGCTGACTAGCAGCTGGTCAGATTTTCTGTAAGGTATACTTCTGTTAAGGTAGAACCTGAGCTGTCTGTGCACGCCCAAGGAGTGCAGAATCCTTTACCCTTTATTCTGATGATTAGGGAAAAAGGTAGGTAAATGGATGGATTGGTTTAAAGCAACACTGGATACCACCATGGGCATAAATGATGGGTTAGTCCTGAGGGAAACCCTGTCTGCATGGAAAATAATTAAGGGTTGCACAGCCATTATTGCCTGTAATTCAGACACTCTTCTTACTGAAGTGATGGCTAGAAGCAAGGCTGTTTTCCAAGAAAGGAATTTTAACTCTGCTGCAGCAGCAAGCTCAAAAGGGGGAAGCGTGAGCTTCTCTAGTACAAAGTTAAGGTCCCAGGCGGGGGTGGGAGCTCTCCTTGGGGGCCTTAAATTGTTAACTTCCCTCAGGAATGTTTGATGAGATGGTGAGAAAACAGAGGTGGCTCAGTATTGTAAAGAGCTGACCTGAGATGGCAGATGCATGAATTTTAATAGACGAGGATAGGCCTTTGTGGAGTAGCTCTGCTAGGTAATCCAGGATTTGAGGTAAGGTGGGTGCAAGCTGTGTTCGTTTCTTGAGACTGGTTCCAAGAACAATATCTTTCCCACTTTTCTGAATAGGACTTCCTAGTACTAGGCCTTCTGGCCTCAAGGATGATGTCCATCACCTGTTTGCTCAGGGTTGCTGGTGGTGTATTCAGGGGATAAGCCAGGCTGCAAGGTTCAGGGTTTGCAGCTGTGGATGCAAAATCTGTCCCTCCTGGTGGGACAGCAGTGAGGGGGGGGTCTGATGTAGGTGCCAGGGTGGCACTGTTGTCAGACTGCGTAGGAGTGGGTACCAGTGCTGGCGTGGCCAGTCTGGGGCAACAAGGATTGTCCTTGGTCTGTCCGGTTTGATCTAGAGTAGTACTTTTGAGAGGTGGGACGAATGGGGAAAGGCATAAATTGAGAGGTTTTCCCATGTAAAGGATAGGGCACCCACTTTCCATGCTTGGCTGTGGGGATTTCTGGTGCAAAATTTGCTCAATTGATGGTTTTGGGGGGAGGCAAAGAGGTCCACCCTCTGGATTCCTCCACCTGTGGATTAGAAGTTTGAATGAGTTGGGTTCCAGCTTCCACTCGTGTGGGTCCAGTAGATTTCTGCTTAACTCGTCTGCCAGTGTATTTTGTTTGCCTGGCAGGAACTGAGATTGCAGGTGCACTTGGTTGCTCAAGGCTGTGTTCCACAAAGCCATGGCTGACCTGCAGAGTGGGTAGGAATGAGTTCCCCCTTGCTAGTTTATGTACCACATATAAACCAAAGAGTGAACCTGGATGCCACTGTTCAGCGAAACAATAAAGCCACGGAGGGGAATGTAGGCAGACTTCCATTTAATAGTAAGAGACACAAAATAAGAAACAAACGTATTCAGTACTTCGTTTTCGTTTCTAGCATTTCCTTGATTGTGGGCTATCACAAACCTATCCACTACAAATAGTAAAAAATCATGACATCACTAATCAATTAACCAATAGCATTATTTAAAAAACGTAAAATATTTTAAAATAATTGTATTGTATTAAACACTATCTACAAATCATTACATGTTAAAAACTGTTTACAAGTACTTAATACAGTAAAACCATACTAATAAAAATAAGATAAATAAATATAATAAACACACAAAACATACGTATATATATATATATATATATATATATATATATATATATATATATACATACACACACTAAAACCATGTAATAAAAATATTATGCATCATATGTATAAAGTGAATAGCCCACATCTGAGGAAGTGCTAGAAACGAAAATGAAGTGCTGAATACGTTTGTGTGTCTTGTTATTTTGTGGCTCTTACTATTAAACGGAAGTCTGCCTACATTCCCCTCCGTGGCTTTATTGTTTCGCTGAACAGTGGCATCCAGGTTCACTCTTTGGTTTATTTGTGGGATTTTTCCTTGTTTGCCTGCTTTCTGGAATTATGTACCACATAACTGTGGTGTTGTCTGCCTTTATCAGGAGTTGTCCTGGAAGGATAAGGTATTTGAAGGCTGTCCGAGCATTCTGTACAGCTAACATTTCTTTTTGATTGATATGCAGGGGAATTTGCTCTAGGGCTCCATTTGCCTTGAATGCATTTGCCTGACATGTGAGCCCCCCCCCCCCCCCACATAGTCTGATGTGTCTGTTGTCAGGGTTTGGGCGGCGAGGGGTTGAGTGAAAGGAAGTTCCTTGTTGTGGTTGCATGTCTCTGCCCACCAAAGGAACTCTGCCCTTAGACAAAGAATGATAGGAATCAGTGTTTCCAGGTCCTGAGAATGATGACACCAGAGACTTTTTTAAGTACCACTGAAGTTTCCTCATATGCAGTCCAGGACAGGGGGTATTAGCTAGAGGCCTGTGCTGAGGCAAGTCTAAAAATTCTCTGAGTCTCTTTTTAGATTGAGTGTAGTCCTGGCATTCCCAGTGGAAATGCTCTCAAACTATGCAAGGTTTCACCAAAAGAAAAGTCCTCTGTAGAGGAGGCAGAGGGTATGGAATCCTCTGCAGCTGAATCCTCATAGGTAGATAAGGGTATGTCCTGGTAATCAGAGAGATCAGAGTCATCAGACTCATGGTCTGTAGAATCAGAAGGAAAATCAGTTTTGTCTTTTAGAGGGGGAAGGCTGGCTTCCCCCTAATTAAAGTTATAAGGCCTTCAGACATTCTAAGCATTTGTTTCTGTGACAAGGGGGCTTGAGCATGCGCTTTAGTACTCAGTTTTCAAAGCATAGTGCGAACTCTGGGCCTGAGAAACTCTGCAATTTTAGTCAAAAACAAAGCTGTTGGTTTAATGCGATCATCAGACAGTCTTAATACACCCTCAGAAGCCGGTGCCTGCATAGTGGCTCCGGACCCATCTGAGGTAGAGACATCCGCAAGTTCCATAGTCGAAGAAACATCTCATGGCATACCGGACTCCGAATGGGTCTCAGCAGAGGCCTGCGAATATGCAGAAGTGGGTATCAGGGGCTGCGAAAGCACCTCACTGAGTACCGGCGGACTGGTGACTAGCTTAACTGAAGCGTCATCGGCAGTTTTGGACCTATGCGGTCTGTCTCTGTCTTTATCCTGACTTTTTTTGGAAGATCGGTAGTTGGATGGTTTATCGAAGCCATTTCAGAATACGGAGAACGAGAGCGAAAGAACTTAGCTACAAAGATAGCCCGATGACGAACAGTTCGAGCATTAAACAAGGCACAAAACCTACAGCGAGGAACGTTGTGGTCTGGGCCAAGACAGATGACGCAGTAAAAATTAAAATCTCTGTGAGTTATTTGTTTTCCACAGGCAAGACAATTAACTTTTTCTGACCAGTTAGAGCAAGAAAAAAGGATCCCCAACGGGGTACTTAGCTTTAGAAGACTTCAGGTCTGGAACTCGAAAAATGAAAATTTCAGGTAGCGGCCGACCAGCACTTGCGAACTGCTTCGGGCTCCAACACGGCAAGAAAAGCTGATGTAATGGCATTGGCTGCATGTCTTATACCCCTGACGACATGGAAGAGGCAACAGCATCCGATGCGGAAATCCCAAGACTCTAGTATTCGGGCCGACTGAGGGCTACCTGCAGGCAGACAACCGAACTGTAATGACTGCAACAGTGAAACACTAAGAACATCAGGCAGATTCTCTCAGTACTCGATGTAATAGTGTGCACTAACAGGAGATGTATGTACTCCCTAGCAAGAAGTGTGTGGGGAGGGGTACCATATAAGGAAATCTCAACACTCATTCACTACAAAAGGTCTCAAGGCAAGGCTGTGGGTTTACTTAAGGTCAGACTTTAAGAACTTTTCCTCGTCTGTAACTGGTCTCATTCAAACAAAAGACAGAATGGGACAGCGACTTCAATGGCTTAAAAGCTAAGAGAGAAGCCACTTTTTCCTCCTTCAGTTCCACTATTAGGTCCTAAACTTCTTGTCAAAAGGTAAAAACTCACAAAACAAGACTTCCAGCATCAACTAGCTCTTGTTAGGAAACCTCAGGATGTACAGTTCCACATGGTGATAAATGATGCAGATACTACAGTCCTTCTTAAATATCAGCCACATTAAACACTGGTGGAAAGGCAGCCTATAACTTTTTCTGCAACTAAGTCAAAATCAGCAAGTAGCTTTGATTTTGAGCAAGGGACAGCCCTCACCTAGTTTTAAATTAGGAGTTATTTTGGCAGCAGATAAAAAGAAATTATGTACTCACCATAACGTTCCATCTGAGTAGTTATATTTCATTTTTCTGCAACCTGTGGGTATTCGGAACTGAGCCGGTAACTTTACAAGCATCTGCTCTGAGCTCCAAGCTCCTCACCCTTACCCATAACCCATCACCATCTCCTGCCTTCCCTCAGTTCAAGTTTTCCGTAACTCAACTTAGCATAAACCATACATGAAAATTTCATGAGAAGGTTCGGGGGAAGGTTGCAAAAAAATGAAATACAACTACTCAGATGGAACGTTATGGTGAGTACATAACTTCTTTATCTGAAGTAGTTAACTTTATTTTATCTGCAACCTGTGGGACAGAGTCCCCAGCTACTCAAACTCCTGGGAGGCCCTCCTGAAGGACATTCCTGAGCACCGTAGAGTCGAAGGATGCTCTCCCTCTGGAGATCAAATCCAACTTATGAGAAACAAAAGTATGTGACTTTGCCCAAGTTGCTGCCACACATACGTCATCCAATGAGACCCTAGACCAAAAGGCAGCAAAAGTCGCCATAGATCTGCTAGAATGAGCTTTAACAGGACCAGGTGGAGACAAACCTTTGTCTTTGTAAATCTGCAAAATACATAGTGTAATCCATCTAGCTAAGGAAACCTTGGATATGGCTTTACTCAAAAAGGGCTTAGAAAAAGACACAAATACCTGGTCAGACGTACGGAAGGGCTTTGTTCTGTGTAAATAAAAACAAAGTTGTCTATGAACATCTAGCAAATGCAGTTTATATTCACCCTTGTTCTGAAAATTTGGAAAGAAAACAGGCAGCTTAATTGTTAGATTAATGCTCGATTCAGAAGCCACTTTTGGTAAGAAAGAAGGGTTTGTACAGAGAGAAACCCTGTCCTTATGGAAGATCAAGTAAGGGTGCAAGGCAGACGAGGCCTGAAGCTCAGAAACCCTTCTAGCTGAGGTAATGGCCACTAGGAAGGCTGTCTTCCAAGATAAGAACTTCAAATCTACTGATGCTGCAGGTTCAAAGGGGGGAGCAACTAAAGCCTGGAGAACAAAGGTAAGGTCTCAAGGAGGAACAGAGTCCTTAACTGGAGGAAGCAAATGAAAGGTGCCTTTAAGAAAAGCCTTACACAGTCTAGAAGAGGCCAGGGTATTCACACTTTCGCCAATGTGAAAATTCGGAATAGCTGCCAGTTGCACCTTCACAGTGGAGGAACAAGCCTCTTGCTGAAAAATGCTGGCTAAGAAATCCAACACTGCAGAGACAGGGGCTGTAAAAGGATCCAGGTTTCTCTGAGAAGCCCAAATAGACAATTGTTTCCATTTACTGCGGTTAATCGTCCTAGAGGAAGGCTTATGAGACGCCATCAGAATAGTTTTCACTGGAAACGAAAAACCAGGAGTCCTGGCAATCAAGGGGACTGGAGCAACCAAGCTGTCAGCTTGAGGCTGTCCAGGTTGGGCGGACAGGTGCCCGAGGGATGAGAAAAGTACAGTTTTGTACCTACCATAAATGTAGATGTTCGAGTGTTCACACTGCAGCAGTCATCACACTTGGGTTATCCTGCCATCAGGCGGTCCCGCAGTCGGCCAGAGTTCCAAAGTCTTGGTCAGTGCGCCAGGGGTATAGAAGTTGCATCCAACGCCATTTTCTTCAGTTTTTCTTGCCCCAGATGTCAGGTGCCCCCAACAGGTAGGCAATACATATTGCTAATAAAAAATATACATATAAAAATAAAACAATACCTTAAGTTACAAGCAAATACACCATAAAGGTTGTATAGGATAGAAAGGTATAGATAAATCCAGCTAGTTCAGAGGAGATGGAGGGAGGGTAACCTGGACTGCAGCAGTGTGAACACTCAAACATCTACATTTATGGTAGGTACAAAACTGTACTATGTTCATTGTGTTACACTGCTGCAGTCATCACACTTGGGTTGAATCCCAAAGCTAAGGATGGGTGGTGGAACTCAACAGGGTTTGGACAGGCTAGCAGACCCTGCAGAACTGCAGTGACAAAGCCAGCTCTGGTTTTAGAGTATAGAGGTAAGTGATGGTGCTTGGTGAAGGTGTGCACTGAACTCCAAGTTGCAGCCTCCAAAATATCCTTGGTTGGTACCCCTCTGAGGAAGGCTGTTGATGTTGCTGTAGCCCTGGTGGAATGGGGCCTGATGTTACCAGGCACAGATTTCCCATGGTGTGTGTAGCAGAAACGGATACAATGTCCTATCCATTTTGAAATGGTCGGTTTTGAGATAGCTTTTCCTTGTGATGCTGCAGCATAGGATACAAAGAGCTGGTCAGATTTTCTGAAAGCCTTAGTTTTATCCAAGTAGTAACGTAATTGCCTGTGAATGTCCAAATAGTGTAGGAGCCTTTCCCCTTTGTTCAGGGGGCTTGGATAAAAGGTGGGCAAATGAATGGTTTGGTTTAGGGCCACACTGGATACCACCTTTGGCATAAAGGAAGGGTTAGTTCGTAAAAAGAGTCTGTCTTGATGAAAAATGATGAAAGGCTCCACTGCCATTAGGGCCTGTAGTTCTCAGACTCTTCGTGCTGAAGTTATTGCTAGCAGCAGGGCAGTTTTCCATGATAGGAACTGTAGATCAGCTGTGAAAGCTGGTTCAAAGGGCAGTACTGTAAGTTTTTCCAAAACAAAGTTGAGATCCCAAGTTGGTGTTGGTGCTCTCCGGGGCGGTCTTATGTTCTTAGCCCCTCTGAGGAACTGTCTTAGTAATGGATGTGAAAATATAGGAGGATCCGTGTTGTATTGAGCTGAAATAGCTGAGGCATGGATCTTAATAGATGAGAAAGAAAGTCCTTTGTGCAACATCTCAGTTAAATATTGAAGAATCTGAGAAATATTTGGGACAAGGGGATTTTGGCCTTTAGCCTGGTTCCAGGCGCAGAATCTTTTCCATTTGTCTGAATAGACTTTCCTGGTGCTGGGCCTCCTGGCCTCCAGAATGACGTCCATCACAGCTTTAGAGAGAAGTGTTGACTGGTTGTTTAGGCAATCTGCCATGCAGCCAGATTTAAAGTCTTGAGCTGACTGTGTAGAATCTGATTGTTTTGCTGAGTGAGCAGGTGAGGAATTGTAGGTAAAATCCATGGTGGGCCTTGAGCCATGTTCCTTAGTATTGGATACCAGTGTTGGCGTGGCCAGTCTGGAGCAATGAGTATCATTTGTGGCCTCTCTAATCTGGCTTTCAGCAGCACCTTTGCCAGAAGAGGCAGTGGAGGAAAGGCATACACTGTCAATGTTTTCCAACTGAAGGAGAGGGCGTCCACTTTCCAAGCTAGTGTGTGGTATGTCCTTGTGCAGAATTTCCGTAGTTGGTAGTTTTGGGGGGAAGCAAACAGATCTATGTCTGGGCTCCCCCATTTTTGAGTTATCATTGCGAATACTTGTGGATCTAGTTCCCACTCGTGAGGATCTATGATGTTTCTGCTTAGATCGTCTGCCAATGTGTTTTTCTTTCCTGGCAGGAATTGTGCTTGTAGTTGAACTTGGTAGGTCAGTGCTGTGTTCCACAAGGTCATTGCTTGTCTGCATAGGGGGTAGGAGTGTGTGCCCCCTTGCTTGTTTATGTACCACATCACTGTGGTGTTGTCCGTCTTTATTAGGAGTTGTCCTGGATGTAGGAGGTCCTTGAAAGCAGTTACGGCATTTTGTACAGCTAGCATCTCTTTTTGATTGATATGTAGATGCCTTTGGTCTGCAGACCATTTGCCCTGAATACAGTGTCCTGCCATGTGCGCTCCCCAGGCATAATCCGATGCATCTGTTGTTAGAGTTTGCCTGGCTGTGGGTAAGGTAAAAGGCTGACCCTTGTTGAGGTGACATGCCTGAGCCCACCATAGAAACTCCTGTTGAAGGGAGGGTATGAGTGGAATTATTGTTTCCAAGCTGTGGCTGTGTTGAGTCCATACGCTTTTCAGATACCATTGTAATTTCCTCATATGCAGTTTTGCAAATGGTATTAGAAGTATGCAAGATGCCATGAATCCCAAGGCCTGCAGAATTTTTCTTGCAGGGAGTTGGGTCTTTGTTGCCATCATTTTGAAGTATTGAGTCAGTTGTCCTTGCTTGTCTGGCGTGAGATAAGCCATCTGGGCCGTTGTATTTAAGCTGGCACCCAGGAATATTATGTCTTGTGAGGGCACTAGTTTTGACTTCTTTTCGTTTACTGTGTACCCTAGGCAACTTAGTAGGTTTTTGACAAACGCCAGATGCTTTAATAGAATGTCCTTGCTTTCTGCTTGAATAAGGCAGTCGTGCAGGTATGGATATATTTGAATCCCTCTTTGTCTGCAGTATGCAATTACTGGTGCCAGGCATTTTGTGAAAACCCTGGGTGCAGTAGATAAGCCAAAGGGCAGTGCAGAGAATTGGTAATGGGTTGAACCAGCTATAAATCGGAGGTATCTTCTGCAATTTTGTCTGATAGGGACATGCAGGTATGCCTCCTTGAGGTCCAACGTTACTAGCCAAGCCTTCTTGCCCAGCAAGGGAAGAAGTTGCTGTAGTGTTAGCATCTTGAATTTGGGTACTTCCAGGTATGTGTTTAGAATTGAGAGGGTCCAGAATGGGTCTCCAGGCTTTGTCCTTTCGGGGAACTCGAAACAGTCTTGAGTAAAATCCTTGTCCTTGCTCCTGTGTAGGAACCTGTTGAATGGCTCTCATGTCCATGAGAGCTGAAATTTGCTTTTGAGCCTCTGCCCATTGATTTGTTGGCAGGTTTAGCATTCCTTTTATCCTTGGCAAAGTGTGAAAGTGGAATCTGTATCCTTGAGATACAATATTTAGGACCCATTTGTCTTTTGTGATGATGTGCCAATTGTCTGCAAAAAGTGCTAGTTTCCCCCCCAAGGGAGTTGCCAAGAGGGTTTTGCTTGGTAGTCTGTGGGGCAAGTCACTGTGTTACTCTACTGGTAGTTTGAGACCTGTCTTCTCCTCCTTTTTGGGTTGTGGCACCCCAATGTCGAGGCTGGTAAGAGCCTTGTGACTGGCCTCTGCCCCTTGGGCTTCTGTATCTGTCCCTCTGTGGTCTGGCAGAAGCTGGAAAGGACCAGTTTTTGGTTGACCAATTTCTGCTGAAACGAGGGGGTTGAACCTATAAAAAATCCTTGACTGTCTGCATAGATTTTGCCTTATCTTCCATTTTCTTTAAAACTTCTTCTGCTTTTACACCAAATAAAACATCCTGCTGTAAAGGTGCAGCCAATAACTTTGCTTTAACATGATCAGGTAAAGTTTGTTCTTTTAACCAAGCATGCCTACGTATGACAGACCCTGTCACTGCTGCTCTACAAGAAGCTTCCAATGAATCAAATCCACATTGCAAAGTATGTTTTCCCACTTGTTCAGCTGCATGCAACAAATCTTGCATTTCCTTGTAATCAGGCTGTTCTGTATGTGTGAGCATTTTTTATTTTAATTGAGACATCAAATATTGCTGATATTTCAGCATGTGAAACTGACAATTTAAGGCCCTCATAGCTAGAGTAGCTAAGGTATATACTTTCTTTCCCCATCTGTCTAGTGCTCTAGAATCCCTTTCAGAGGGCACAGGATGTTTAGCAATAGAGGCCGTAACTCCTGTGGGACCCTGGGAAATGGTTTCTGGGTCAGCAACAGGGCTTTTATACAGGAATTTATGTGAGTCAGGGACTCTGTAGTATCTGTCTGGTTTGGCTGGTGCAGGAGGTAGTGAATCTGGGTTAAGGCTAGATTCTGCGTAAACATCATCCACAATGTCTAACACAGGTGGAATAGCAAGTGGTCTGTGCTGGGGTAGTAAAAGGAACTCTCGGAGCTTTTTCTTAGAATCAGAGTAATCCTGGCCTTCCCAGTGGAAATGTTCCCTCATGGTATGTAAGGTTTCCCCAAAAGAGTAGTCTTCTGGGGGAGATGCAGAAGGGATAGACTCTTCAGTACCAGAGTCTTCATAAGGGGGAAAGGAATATTCCTGTTCCTCAGAAGAGTCTGTGGAAACTGAAACCTGGTCAGAGGAAGCGTAGTCCTCCTCCTGTCTTGGCCTTTTATCAGGAGGGGGATGGGAACCTCTGATTAGGGTAATTAAGTCTTCAGCCATCTTAAGCATCTGTTTCTTAGGCATGGGGCCTTGTACTGGAGACTGCTGTACAGTCTTCTTTGTTTTTAAAGGAGTTTTCAGCTTTGCAAGGGATTTAATAGTGAGTGTAGTCGGTCTGAAGACACCTTCTGCAACTGAAGGCGTTTCAACTGCACTGGAATCTCCTTCAGGCATGGAGTCGGAAGGGCCTAAAGGTAAAGGTTGTGGAGGCCTAGCAATCTCCGCTTGTGAATCGGATGTCGCCTGGGGTTCTAAATCAGCGGTCATCAGGGGCTGCGTAGGCGCCTCACTGAAAACCGGAGAACCAGCGACTGGCCTAGCAGAGGCCTCGGAGTCAGGTTTGGGTCTCGGCTGCCTGTCCTTATCTTTGGGTTTTTTATGCATTCCGGTCGTCGGTTGCTCCGACGGCATGGTACAATTAAATTTTCCTATCAAAATAATGTCGGGCGAAATCAAACCGGCGTTTAATAGTTTGTTTATTAAACCTAGCACAAAACTGACAACCTGTGACGTCGTGGTCTGGGCCTAGGCAAGGAATACAATAAGAATGAAAGTCCTTATGAGGTATTTGCTTCCCACAAGAAATGCAATTGTTAACTTTTTCTGACATCGGACAGAGGCAAGAAAAGGTTCCCGAACGGGGTACTTAGCTTTATTTAAGACTTTGGTCTGAAATTTGATTTTGAAAATCTCAGGAGTCGGCCGACCGGCACTTGTGAACTGCTTCTGCTTCGGGCTCTGCACGGCAAGAAAGACAGAAGAAAATGGCATTGGATGCATCTTATGACGTCAGTTAAGAAGCAACAGCAACCGACGCCGGACAAAGACTTTGGAACTCTGGCCGACTGCGGGACCGCCTGATGGCAGGATAACCCAAGTGTGATGACTGCAGCAGTGTAACACACTGAACATTGACATCTGGGCAGGGATCCAGAATCCAAGGAGGAGTTAGAACATGAGACCAGAGGAAGAGGAACCACACTTGAAGAGGCCAGAAGGGGGCAATGAGGATCACTCTGCACCCCAGTCGACAAGCTTTCTGAAGAAACTTCGGAATGAGTGGTAACAGGGGATAAGCGCACAGTAACCTGGGAGGCCAAGCATGGACTAGAGCACCTCTAGGGGGGGGATCCCCTGGTGAGGGAATTTGAACGAAGAACTTGCTGCACTTCACGTTGGAAGGAGATGAGAGGAGATCACAGCAAGGTTGTCCCCATGCAAGGAATATCTCCTCCGCTATAGACTGTTTCAGAGACCACTCTCGTATGGCATTAGAATAGCCCGACTCAATCTGTCCCCTAAAATGTTGCAGCATCCCAGAATGTGTGTTGCAATCAGAAACCGAGTGGTGGAGCTTGCCCACTCCCACAGTCTCATGGCCTCACGACACAGAAGCTAAGATCTGTATCCTCCCTGTTTGTTGATGTACCAGACAACCAACATGTCCCTGGAGGAAGAACAATGTGGAAGGCTTGCAACACTGAAAGCACTGCTCTCATCTCCAGAACTCTGATGTGCAATCTGGTCTCTATCTGGGACCATGTGCCTTGGACCGTCCTCCCCAGATAATGCCCCCTCACCTGAGCTGGGCAGTATCTGTAGTCAGTGGCTTGGGCTGTGGGTGGAATGAATGGGCGTCTCGGTAAAATCTCAGCGGAATGAAGCCACCAGAGGAGTGACGCACTGCAGGCTTTGCTGATCTGAATTGGATATTCCCTGGGGAGGTCTAGCCAAGACCACTGTACGGTGAGAGTCCATTGAAGAACCTGCATGTGAAGATGCGCAAAGCAGAGGATAGAGATTGCTGTAGCCATAGAGCCCAGGGCTCCGAGAACGTCACCCGCCTTCGGTAACCTAGGGCCAAGAATTATCAACACATGAGCCCTTTGACTCTGGGCCCTGTCTGGAGTTAAAAAGACTTTCAGTCAAAGGGTGTCTAGCCGTGCCCTGATAAGGTCCAAGATTTGTACTGGGTCCAAGAGGGACTTGGAAACATTGATAGTAATCCCTAGCAGGTCTGCAAGATGAAGGAAGGAGTCTCTGGCTTGGCAAAGAAGACGCTTAAGCAGCAAAGAGCCAATCGTCTAGGTAAGGGAATACCTGAAGCCCCTGAAGCCTCAGGTGAGCTGCTATGACTGCCATTACCTTGGTAAACACCCTGGGGGCTGTCTTAAAACTGTAGGGTAGGGCTCTGAACTGGAAATGACTGGCTCCCAGCTGGAAGCAAAAGAATCTCCTGGAGCTTCTGTGGATCTTGATATGGTAGTAAGCGTCCTGGAGGTCCATCGAGCACATACAGCCGCATTCTTGAAGATAAGGTAGAATGGACTGCAGGGTGACCATCTGGAATGTCTGTTTGGAGACAGCCAGGTTTAAGGTTGACAGGTCCAAAATGGGTCTGAGGTCCCTCATCTTTTTTGGCACTAAGAAGAACCTGGAGTAAGCGCCTGACCTGGACTGATCAGGGGGACCGATTCAATGGCTCGTTTGTGAAGCAGCTTAGAAATATCTAGCGCTGCCGTCTCCCTTTGAGTGGGTGGGACATCTGTGAGGCACTTTGGTTGGATAGGAGGGGCAACAAACATGATGTACACCATCTGGTTATTATACGAAGCACCCAATGATCTGCAGTTATGGACTCCCATGCTGTTGGGTGAAATAACTTTCCCCGACTACCTCCTGAGTAGGACAGTCGGACAATCCCTCAGGGCTGCTGTGGGGGCCTGTCCAAGAAGGGCTCCCTAAACCCAAAGTTCCTCGAACCCCCTCTGCCTCTGGGACGGTGTCTGTCATGTCCCCCTCTGCCTCTAGGGGACGAGTTGTCCCAGGAAAACTGGGATTTCTGGAACCACATCTTCTTTTGCCCTCTCTGATTCCTGAAAAAGGATCTTTGAAGATTAGAGAAGCGGATTCCAATAGCATGGGCAAGGGTGTCACGTACAGTCTTCCCAAAAAGAAAAGAACCATTGGAGGGAGCATTCGTGAAAGATGCCTTGAAGGGGTCCGCAAACTGACACAGTCTGAGCCAAGTGTGTGGCCTCATAGCTACGCCTGTCCCAGCCACCCTAGCTGCTCCTTCCATAGCGTGGGAAAGGAGGAGCATGGACGTGTTTGATACTGACTTCAGAGTTGACAATTTTGCGGAGAACAGACGCTTGTCGTCCTGCGACAAAGACTCTGAGGGCGACTCAGCTAACTCCATGACTAGGTCTTTGCTGCAGTCGTATAACGTGTCTCGGATGGAAAATTTCGCTGAAGAATATTATACTCGCTTCCCAAATCTATGCACCGTCCTGAACTCCTTGTCCAGAGGGTGGACCGAGAAACTTTCCTGAGTACCCTCTTGGTGGCTGCTCCAACCACCATAGCATCCACGGGGGATCCCTTATACCAGACCTGTCTGTCTGAGGTTGGAGAAAGGATCTTGTCCGGGCATTTAGTTATTGGCTCTTTGGTGTCAGGCCCCTTCCATGCCCGCATTGTGATAAAATCCACCAAGGGATCCGCCGGCGGGGACACCCAGGATGTAGATGGGCCCATGCCAAAAGCCTCCAGGAACACTGATTCATCCATAGAAGGTTTTGGGGCTGATCAACCTCCCATCTGGTGGAGGATCTCCATGATGTCTCCAAAGGAGACATCCTCGGGAGGTGACCTGGGGGAACCTTCTCCATCTAAACCAGTGTCTTGTCTCTCCCTTTGGCATCCCCTTCAGCAGGTCTAGTGGGAGGGTGAGTCCCAACCTGGTGGGGGGGGGGGGGCTGCAGAGGCTGAAGAGTCCAGCGTGGAAGTAGGGAACACACACACACTGCACTGGACGGATAAATGGGGAATGCCCAGGCAAACAACACAGTGTGAGACCATCCGCCGGTGAAAGCATATGGCCACACTGTGCATTTTTTGAACGTAGGTTTAGGCTGATCAGACATTTTACACACACACAGCCATACCTACCAAACCCCAACACACTATGATCATGCACACCTACAGGGAAAGGAAAGGCCTACACTATAACTAGTTCACAAAACTAAAAACTTTTTTTTTTTTAATGACAAACAAGTGTTTAGGGGAGGAAAGGGAACTGAGAAAACTGTCACTACACACAAAAATATACCAAAAGGCAGTTACAACAACAACCATAAGGCTCAGAGCTATGGGGACCATGATGCTGATGCACAAAGCAGCAAATGAGATCTGGGGGAAGGCAGGAGATGGTGATGGGTTATAGGTAAGGGGGAGGAGCTTGGAGTTTAGAGCAGATGCTTTTAAAGTTGCCGGCTCGGATCCGATATGGATCCGAATACCTACAGGTTGCAAATAAAATTAAGTTAACCACTTCAGATCACATATTTGCTTGTTGAAGATGTCTACCCCCCTCAGGTCACTCCACTTATCTAGGAGGTTCAAACCTCCAAAAATGGAAGACAGTTTATTTAAACATGCTTTTTCATAAGCTACACTGTCATCTCGTATTTGGTAATGAAAGAAATGGACTGTGTGGTGACAACAAAACACCAGCTTTATTAAAGCACTTCATTCCTAAGCACTGTTTATAAAACAAGAAACAAATTTATTACAAATTAAGAATATACTGCAAAACATGCAAACTTTTAAAGCCAATGCACTGAATAATGTAATTACCACTGTCTGTATAAACATACTAAATTTAATCTTAAATAAAACAACTAAATATACACATGTGGACTCCAAAAAAATTATATACCACACACCACATGAAAATCCAAAGTCTTGGGGAAACAAGAATTCTAAAGTGAAGAAACAAAACAACAAATGACGGGAGCAAACCACACACACAGTATCAAGCATGGCATTTCCAAAAATTCAAGAAAGTCAAGTCTAAAGCTACATAAAAAAATAGGATAGCTGAAAGCACAGACTCAATGGCATTAATAACCCAGCATAGTATGAACATTTTCAAAGTTTAATGTAGCTCAAACAGGTACATACAAGGTCTGAAAAAAGTCTTCCTACAAACTATACAACCAACAGTTAAAAAAACTGCAAGCATGACAGGTATATCAAACAAGGTGCCTGGAGCACAAACAAAAGTTCACAAGGAGTAAACAGACATCCAAGAAAGCCAATGCACCACATCTACAGGACCAATGAGGCAACAAACCACCCATAATGTAAAAAGAGTCCAAAGGTGTCTGGAACAAAGATGCAATCTTAAGGACTGCCAATGATACATAACAAGAAACCACTGAACAGTAAAATAAAATGCTGTATATTCACAACCAATACAGCACAATAAAACAAGTCTGACGCGATACTGTTGGCAATTCCACAGCTACAGTACAAGACTTCAGTATAAGGCTCATTGTCAATGAAGCAGTGTAAAAAATAATGAAACATTTACTAAAACATAATTATTCAGAGACCAACTGCATAAAAATATTGCCCAAATTGTCCATAGGCAGTATTCTATCACCATTTTCAAATATGTGCAGAATTTCAATAAAGTACAGTTGGAGAAGTTTGCTGGGAGCAAGGAGTTTATCACGACGCTTCACGTCCAACAAATAAGGAAATCAAGAAAAGTATTGATTGAACATTGCAGATATCACAATTAATTTATAAAAAACAAAGTTGCAGAATCTAACCATAATGACAAGTACACATGAAATGAATCACAAAGGTTACAATGGATGAAGCACACTACCTGCACAAACAGCAGCAGACAGCAAAAGGAACCAGGAGAAGAGACAGATGTAAGCCCCCCCCCCCAAAGAAAAATATGAAAGACCACATGACAACCAAGCAAAGGAAAAAACACTAAATAACCAACATAACTAAGATCTAGATCTAGATCACAGGACCACAGAATTAATAAAGGAGAGCCTATTTTAGTCATCCCTCAGACACAAGCATGCATACACATATGTAGAAGACACCTACTTCCAACAGTTAAGTCTCACTTCAGGTTCAATGGAACACTGCTAAATCTAATCCTGACTCCTGCACAGCAGAGTGGGCTTAACCACCAGAAAACCAAATTTAAGCCCTTCGGCATTTCTGCTTTCCTACGACACAGAATGGTAGAGCACCCCAAGGGAAGTAAAGTATTCAGCCAACAAAGGCTGCCAGGACTCCCAAAGTCGGACTGACCACATGTCCAAGTAAACCTGCATTGCATCATGGGCTCTGGAAAGAAAAGACAGTGGGTATACACACAACCTGCCAAAATGAATACCTTCCTGGGCAGGGAACTTTACAGGAGAACTTCTCTAAGGGCTGCTACCATAGAACACAGGGGATCCCACTACATATTCTATCAACTTAGATGTTCCAAGTAAAGCGAGCTGTAGCCAGCACTCCAAGCAGGAATTTTCTTCTCACCAGGCTAATGCAGCAGCCCACACCAACAGAAGCTCAAAAGTAGGGGCCCCCACAGAGTAAAAAGGAAGCCATACGGAAACTAGCAGAGATTATAACTTATATATACTTCCCCCCTTAAAAAGTATGCATATAAAAGCCCCTGTTCCCTAAACAGAAAGGAGGGGACCGAAAAGCTTCACAAAACCGGTAGCCCTGGCCAAGGGAAATCAAGCTCTCTCTCTCTCTCTCTCTTTTGCATAAAAGAGAAGCACCATACTTGTTCCACTGGGTGAGGGGGATCCTATACCAACTTTATTCCTCCTTGGGACTCTACAGAAGAGCACTGCCCCCAAAGTGTTTGTTTACGAAAACAGAATGCTTGCCCATACTGCCAATCCTCAAGGGGCGACTACTTCAAGTAGAAGATTCCAGAAACTGACTAAATGCAGCTAGGGCTAAGAACGCCTGAAACCTGCGTATGTGAGAGGCACAAGTGAGGGCTGTTATGATCCAATATTGAGAAACAGCATTATTGGCTGCCCTGATCATCTCTTAGTCCACTCTATACACTAACTAGAAGATGATGAGATAAGGTCTCGGGAACAATCAATACCCAGCAACACCAAGCAGAGGTTAGCCTTGCTAGATACTGATATAATTAAATGACCCTCAAGGAGGCTGCAGCACTGCACAGAGCCTCTGGAGTTCCATGATACCAAATATATTCCAAGAGCTGAACTGGGCACTATGGTGATGACTGTAAAAAGACGGAGCCTAGATTCAAGGACAAACAAGTCTTCATCTGTCACAAACTCTCTACAGGAAGATTTGTCCCATGAGGAATTAGAGGAATAATCAGGGACTTGCCTTGCTATGACCAAAAAGCAAGCCCCGAGTCATCAAGCTCTGAACAGATCATTCTGTAACTCGAGCAACAGGCTAATTTATGAAACCCAACAGCAGTTTTTTTGCACATCAAAAATGGTGAAGATAAGAGGTCTGCCTGAGCACTGGTTAGCAAACATCCTTAAGGGAGAAATCTCATTCACACCATTCTTGATCCTTCTAGGAGTTGAAGGAATGTTCAAACTACTAGGAGTTGAAGGAATGCTCAAACTATCTTTCACAGTTTTATCTCATGGGCCTTCCTCCTAACACTGGTGACCAGTCCAGATGAAGTGCAGGGGAGGCCATAGAAGACAAAGCCTCAGGCTCATGTTCCCCCAACATCAGGATAACTTGAAAAATCACTCTCCATGATCAGGCTGAGTGGAGCTAAGACCAAACCATTCAGACAAGGAAAAAGTGTTGCAAATGCTCCAGGATGAATCGCTACAGAGGGGGAACAAGGAACTTGCTTTTCCCATGCCTTAAGACCACGCAAAAACATAAAACTAGAAAGGAAGCAAGGTCATCCTTGCCAGGAATATTTCTCATGAGAAAACCTACTGGATGCAGTCCTTCATCTAGAAGAAGAGTGAGGCCTCAGCCAGTCCCCCCATGTACAACCTAAAAAAAAAAAACTCTAGTTCAGACTCTAGACATCAAGGGACCCTTCCAGCAAAGTACTGTGGAGCCTCCTCCTTCCATTCTTCAAGGATTTAGAAATATACACAAAGTATCCAAAGGGCATCTGAATGCATGAGATTTTACTAGCAATAAAAAAGATCACTATGCAAACTACATAAGCAGAAAAAAATAATTCATTAATTCATTCATGAATGAATGAATTAATTAATTAAATAAATTTAATTAAGGAATGGTGAGTACAGGGAAAACATGCCATGGTGTGCATCATCAGATATGTATGCCTGTTCCTGACCATAGTCACTTCTGGAAAAAGATGTCAAATACTTGTGTGCACGGTAAACCCAACAACAGGACTCATCAGGGAGAGTTCTCAAGGTTACATTTGATTTTCATTTATTACTTCAATGCATTTGGTTGTAATAAGTCTAAAACAAAGGAACAAAATTAATTTTCAAATCGCACCATTCCCTAAATTCAAAGTACTTACAAAAAAAAATCAATGAGAGGAACAAACTATCAACAAATTTGTAGGAAAAAGCCGGCGCCAGGGGTGAACAGAGATAAACTACTGAATACTGACCAGATGACTCGAGGCTGACAACCACTTGGACAGCTGCTTGCGCAGGCAAGAATAAAGTACAGCTGTGTACACTTACCATAAATGTAGATGTTTGAGCGTATTCACTGTTGCAGTCCTAACCAATGAGTTATCCGGCTCCTGGTAGCCCTCGATCGGCCAGAATATCAAAGGTAAGTAATAACAACATTGGCTGTAGTCGGATGTAAAGGACGTCAGGGTGTCCAATACAAAAGGAGGCAGCCGACATCACTTCCTCAGTCTTTCTTGCTATAACAGTCAGAAGCCCCCAGAAAACAAGGCTTAAACCAAATTCAGCCTGTACCTTAAGAAAAGAGAAAAGGGGGAAGGAGGGAGGGAAAGCAGGACTGCAACAGTGAATACACTTGACCATCTACATGTATGGTAAGTGTACACAACTGTACTATGTTCATTGTGTTTCACTTTTGCAGCCCTGACCGATGGGTTGATTACCAAAGCCCCGAGAAAAGGGAGGAGGAACCAACAGAATCAAGGATTGGAGATAATGCCCTGCAGAACAGCAGTGGCAAACCCTGCCCTGGCTCTAGAAAACAAAGGCAAATTATAATGCTTTGTGAAAGTGTGAACAGACCACCACGTGGCAGCATCCAAAATGTCTTTAGTAGGGACACCACTTAAAAAGGCTGCAGAAGTGGAGGCTGCTCTACTTGAGTGGGTCCAACCCCTTGAGGAGGAACCTTGCCATGTAAGGAATAACAAAAGGTGATACAATGTGCAATCCACTTAGAAATGGTTTGCTTAGAAATAGCCGTGCCCTGGGCTCCAGGGGCAAAACTGACCAATAACTGTGCTAATTTCTGAAGGTCTTTAGTCCTATCCAGGTAAAACTTGAGCTGTCTTTGCACATCAAAAGAATGCAGGATGCTTTCACCTCTATTTCGAGGATTAGGAAGGAAGGTGTATTGACTGATTAAGAGTCAGGCTAGAAAACACCTTAGGCACAAAGGAGGGGTTGGTTCTCAGAAAGACACTATCTGCATGGAAAATAAGAAAAGGCTCCACAGTCATCAAAGCTTGCAGCTCCGAAACCCTCCTTGCTGAAGTTATAGCTAAAAGGAAGGCAGTCTTCCACGAGAGAAATTTTAAATCTGCAATGGCAGCTGGCTCAAAAGGAGGAAGAGTGAGTTTCTCTAGAACAAAATTAAGATCACAGGCTGGAGTAGGCGCCATTCTGGGAGGTTTTAAGTTGCAAGCACTTCTGAGAAACATTTTCAACAGAGGATGAGAGAAAATGGGTTGTTCAGAAGAAAGTACAGTTGTGTACCTACCATAAATGTAGATGTTCAAGTGTATTCACTGTTGCAGTCATTACAATTGGGTTATCCTGCCGGCAGGCTACCCGCATTCGGCCTGAATTCCAAAGTCCTGGTCCGGCGTCAGTTGCTGTCGCCTCCTCCCTGACATCAGTGCGCCAGGGGTATAAAAGATGCAGCCGACGCCATTTTCTTCAGTTTTTCTTGCCCCAGATGTCAAGTGCCCCCAAAAGGGTAGGCTAATTTATGCCAATAAACATGCATTCAGTAAAGTAAAACTCTACCTTCATCTACAAGCAAATAAACCACACATAGGTTGTATAGAATAGAGAAGTGCAAATTTGACCCAGCAAAGGAAAGGGGGATGGTGGGTGGGTAACCTGGACTGCAACAGTGAATACACTCGAACATCTACATTTATGGTAGGTACACAACTGTACTATGTTCATCATGTTTCACTGTTGCAGTCATTACAACTGGGTTGAATCCCAAAGTTAAGGTTGAGCGGCTGGGGCTAAATTGGATTAGGAGAGGCTATGAGGACCTGCAGAACTGCAGTGGCAAAGCCTGCTCTAGATTTAGAATAGAGAGGTAAGTGATAGTGCTTTGTAAAAGTGTGCACTGAACACCAAGTTGGAGCCTCTAACATGTCTTTGGTTGGTACTCCTCTGAGGAAGGCTGCTGAAGTGGCTGCTGCTCTGGTTGAATGTGGCCTAATGCCCTTAGGCACTGATTTGCCATGCTGTGAATAGCAGAAACGAATGCAGTGTCCTATCCATTTTGAAATAGTCTGCTTTGAGATAGCCTTTCCTTGTGATCCTGCAGCATATGCCACTAGAAGTTGTTCAGTTTTTCTGAAAGCTTTGGTTCTGTCCAAGTAGAAGCGTAGCTCCCTGTGAATGTCCAAAGAATGCAGAAGTCTCTCACCCTTATTCTGTGGGTTTGGATAAAAAGTAGGCAAATGAATTGTTTGATTCAGGGCCACACTGGACACTACCTTAGGCATAAATGTTGGGTTTATATTCAAAGAAACCCTGTCCTGATGGAAAATGATAAAGGGTTCCACAGCCATGAGTGCCTGTAACTCTGAGACTCGTTTTGCAGAGGTTATTGCTAGGAGCAGAGCTGTTTTCCAAGATAAGAATTTTATATCAGCTGTAGAGGCTGGTTCAAAAGGAGGCAGTGTGAGTTTTTCCAAGACATAATTTAGGTCCCATGCAGTTATTGGTAATCTCCTTGGGGGTCTTGAGTTTTTGGCCCCTGAGGTACTGCCTTAGTAATGGATGAGAAAATAGAGGTGGTTCTGTATTGTAGTGAAATGGCAGAGGCATGAATCTTAATTGTGGAAAAGGATAGGCCTTTGTCCAGCATCTCAGTTAAGTATTGTAAAATCTGAGGAATATTTGGTACAATTGTGTCAATTCCTTGTGCCTGGTTCCAAACACAGAATCTCTTCCATTTTTCTGCATAAGAATTTCTGGTGCTAGGCCTCCTGGCCTACAAAATAACATCCACCACTGCTTTAGACAGAGGCATGTTTTGAATGGTTACATTATCCGCCATGCTGCCAGGTTTAAGGTCCTGAGTTGGCTGCGCAGGATCTGACTGTTTTGTTGAGTCAATAAGCGAGGAATTTGAGGCATGTCCAGGCTGGGCATTGAGACAAGCTCTTTAGGATTGGGTACCAGTGCTGGCGGGGCCAGTCTGGGGCAATCATTACAATTTTTGGCTCCTCTTGTCTGACCTTTAGGAGTACCTTGGGGAGGAGAGGCAGTGCGGGAAAGGCATATACTGTTAATTTTTTTCCAGCTAAATGATAGAGCATCCACTTTCCATGCTAGCTTGTGATAAGTCCTTGTGCAGAATTTCTGTAGTTGGCAGTTGTGAGGCGAGGCAAATAGGTCTATGTCCGGGCATCCCCAGTTCCTTGTTATCATGCTGAAGACTTGTGGATCCAATTTCCACTCGTGGGGATCCATTAGGTTTCTGCTTAGTTCGTCTGCCAGAGAATTTATCCTTCCTGGCAGGTACTGTGCTTTCAGATGTACTTGGTAAGTCAATGCTGTGTCCCACAAAGTCATGGCTAGTCTGCAGAGGGGGTAGGAATGTGTGCCTCCCTGCTTGTTTATGTACCACATGACTGTAGTATTGTCCGTTTTTATCAATAGTTGTCCTGGATGAAGTAGATCCTTGAAGACTGTCAGAGCATTTTGAACAGCTAGCATCTCTTTTTGATTGATATGTAGATGCATTTGGCTTGCGGACCATGTGCCCTGAATACATCTTCCTGCCATATGGGCCCCCCCCCCAGGCATAATCTGACGCATCTGTTGTTAATGTCTGCCTGGCTGTGGGCAAAGTGACAGGCTGTCCCTTGTTGTGGCGACAAGCCTCTGCCCACCATCGAAACTCCTGTTGCAGGCAGGGAATGAGGGTAATTATTGTCTCCAGGCTGTGGCAACGTTGAGTCCAAACACTTTTTAGATACCATTGTAGTTTCCTCATATGCAGTCTTGCATATGGAATTAGCAGAATGCAGGATGCCATGAAGCCCAAAGCCTGCAGAATTTTTCTTGCAGGTAACTGGGTCTTTGTTGCCAACATTATGAAATAAGTAGACAGCTGTCTGTTTGTCTGGTGTGAGATAAGCCATCTGGGAAGTTGTATTTAAGTCTGCACCCAGGAATATTATCTCTTGTGAGGGTACTAGTTTTGATTTCTTTTTGTTTACTGTGTACCCTAGGCATGTTAGTAATCTTTTTACAAACGCCAGATGCTGTAGTAGAATGTCCTTGTTCTCTGCTTGAATAAGGCAATCGTCCAAGTAAGGATACATTTGTATTCCTCTTTGTTTGCAAAATGCAATTACTGGTGCCAGGCATTTTGTGAAGACCCTGGGCGCAGTAGATAAGCCAAAGGGCAGTGCAGAGAATTGGTAGTGCATCGAGCCAGCTATAAATCTGAGGTATCTTCTGCATGAATGTCTGACTAGGACATGCAGGTATGCCTCTTTTAGGTCTAAAGTCACAAGCCATGCCTTCTTGCCCAGCATGGGCAGAAGCTGCTGCAGAGTCAACATTTTGAATTTCGGAATATCCAGAAATGTGTTTAAAATAGACAGGTCCAGTACTGGTCTCCATGCATTGTCCTTTCTGGGCATCAAGAAGAGTCTTGAGTAAAATCCTAGTCCCTGCTCTTGTTGTGGCACTCGCTGAATGGCCCTCACATCCATGAGGGCTGAAACTTGTTTTTGAGCCTCTGCGCATTGATTGTGTGGCAGGTCTGGCATTCCGTTTGCCCTTGGTAGGGTGTGAAAATGGAATTTGTAGCCTTGAGAAACTATATTCAGGACCCATTTGTCATGGGTGATCATGTGCCAATTTTGTGAAAAAAGTGCTAGTTTTCCCCCTAAAAGGGCTGCCAAAGGATAAGTGCTTAGTGCTGGCAGAGGAAAGTCATTGAGACTGTTTCCTGTATGGCTGCGATTTATCTTCTCTCTGCTTTTGGAGGTAGAAGCACCCCACTGTTTAGACCTGTATGAGCTCTGGGGCTGGGATCTGCCTCTTTGTGGCCTGACACTGGAAAGGACCAATTCTTTGCAGGCCAGTTCCTGCTAAATCTGGGAGGTTGTACCTGTAAGAAATCCTTGACTGTTTGCATAGATTTAGCTTTGTCATCCATTTTCTTCAACACCTCTTCTGCTTTAACACCAAACAAGGTATCATGCTGTAATGCAGCATCTAATAATTTTGCTTTAACATGACCAGGCAGATTCTGTTCCTTTAACCAAGCATGCCTCCTAATGACAGAACAGGTAACAGCGGCCCTGCAGGAGGCCTGCAGAGAATCAAAACCACATTGCAAAGTATGCTTTCCCACTTGTTCAGCTGCATGCAATAAATCCTGCATTTCTTTGTTTTCTGTACATTCAGAATTTGTCAACATTTTCTGTTTTAGTAGTTACATAAGATATTGTTGATATTTAAGCATATGAAACTGACAATTTAAGGCCCTTACAGACAAGGTAGCAGAAGTGTAAATCTTTTTCCTCCATCTGTCCAGGGCCCTTGAATCCCTATCAGAAAGGATAGGGTTTTTTGCAGTGGATGCCTTGACCCCTTCAGGTCCCTGAGATATAGTTTCGGGGTCAGCAGTAGGGTTTTTACTAAGAAATTTATGTGAATCAGGAACCCTGTAGTATCTGACTGGCTTAACGAGAGCTGGTAGTAAATTGTCAGGAGTGAGACTGGACTCTATAAACACATCATCTACAATGTCTAAAACAGGAGGAATAACAAGGGGCCTGTGCTGAGGTAGTAAAAGAAAATCTCTGAGCCTTTTCTTAGATTCTGAGTAATCTTGGCTCTCCCAATGAAAATGCTCCCTAATAGTATGCAGGGTCTCACCAAAAGAGTAATCTTCAGGAGGAGAGGCTGAAGGGATAGATTCTTCAGCATCAGAATCCTCAAAGAGGAAGAGAGTATCCCTGTTCAGAAGAGGAATCAGAGGAAATGGAAACCTGATCTGAAGATTCATATTCTGTCTCTTGCCTAGGTCTCTTATCAGGAGGGGGATGGGGACCCCTGATCAAAGTAATTAGGTCTTCGGTCATTTTAAGCATCTGTTTTTTTAGGCATGGAGACCTGTCCAGGGGAATGTTGTACTTGTTTCTGTCTTTAGAGGTGCTTTAGTCTTTGCCTTTGAAGCTGAAGTTGTTTTTACATATAACTGTGTAGGCCTGAAAAGACCCTCGGAAGCCGATGCCTGCTCAGCAGCTCCGGACCTATCTGAGGGAATAGTTTCCGAGGGTCCAATACCTTGAGTTTCCAGTGGCATAGTCAGCTCCACGTGGGAGTCAGAAGCGACCTGTGGCTCTGAGGTAGTGGGCGTCAGGGGCTGCGAAAGCGCCTCACTGAGAACAGTCGAACCAGCGACTGGCCTAGCCGAAGCCTCGTCGGTTTTGGACCTCGGATGCCTGCCTGTCCTTTTCCTCGTCTTTGCACTTTTATAAATTCCGGTAGTTGTTTGTTCCGACAGCATTATATAATTAAATCTTCTGCCAAAATAATGGAATGCAAAATCATACCGACGCTTAAGAGTGCGTTGGTTAAATCTAGCACAAAACCGACAATTACCAACGTCGTGGTCAGGGCCCAGGCAAGGAATACAGTAAGAATGAAAACCCTTAGGAGGTATTTGCTTCCCACAAGAAATACAATTATTAACTTTTTCTGACATCGGTCTGGAGCAAGAAAAAAGTTTCCCCAATGGGGTACTTAGCTTTAATGAAGACTACGGATCTGAAATTCAAACCTGAAAATCTCAGGAGTTGGCCATCTGGCACTTGTGAACTGCTTTTGCTTTGGGCACCGCACGGCAAAAAAGATTGAAGAAAATGGCATTGGCTGCATCTTTTATACCCCTGGCGCACTGATGTCAGGGACGAGGCGACAGCAACCGACGCCAGACCAGAACTATGGAAGTAAGGCCGACTGCGGGTAGACTGCCAGCAGGATAACCCAATTGTAATGACTGCAACAGTGAAACACGATGAACATCAATGAGCAGAAATATCTGAAGCATGGATCTTGATAGAGGAAAAAGAAAGACCACTCTGAAGCAAATCAGCCAGGTATTCCAAGATCACAGAAAGGGTAGGCTGAGAAGAAGATTCCCCTCTAGCCTGCATGCAGAGAGAATCTTTCCCATTTGCCAGCATAAGACTTCCTAGTGCTAGGCCTCCTGGCCTCCCTCAGCACGTCAACCACTTGCTGGGAAAGGAAAGAAAAGGATGGAGTCATACAATGAGCCATGCTGCCAAATGGAGAGACTGAAGATGAGGCTGTAGAATGTTTCCCCCTTCCTGAACCAAAAGATCTGGCTTCAGAGGAAGATGCCAAAGAGGAAATTGGGAGAGACTGTGAAGCAGTGGATACTAATGTTGCCTGGGCCAGTCTGGAGCTATGAGAATAGTCCTTGGTCGCTCGTCCCTGATCTTCAATAATACTCTGGGAAGAAGGGGAAGAGGAGGGAAGGCATAAACTGACAGCAGCGTCCAAGGGAAAGACAGAGCATCCACTTTACAGGCAATGCTGTAATGCTGTCTGGTGCAAACAAGAGGTAGAAGATGGTTTTCTGGAGAGGAGAAAAGATCCATTTGAGGAGTGCCCCAACGATGAATGATGCTGGAAAAAAATGCTCTGTTCAGCTGCCACTCGTAAGGATCCATGGTCTTTCTGCTCAACTGGTCTGCCAAAACACTGAGCCTTCCTGGAAGAAACTGAACTAGAAGATGCAAGCCCAGGGATGCTGCTATGGACCAAAGA
Organism: Protopterus annectens; assembly: GCF_019279795.1. Taxonomy (NCBI): domain Eukaryota; kingdom Metazoa; phylum Chordata; order Ceratodontiformes; family Protopteridae; genus Protopterus; species Protopterus annectens. The sequence goes on along the minus strand of NC_056747.1, from coordinate 754,645,767 downwards.
CTCATGCTCTGTCTGCACAAGAAATAAGAATGAGTCCCTCCCTGCTTGTTGATGTACCACATGACTGTGGTGTCTGTCCTGGCAAGCAAGGTCCCTGGAGAAAGAAAATGCTTGAAAGCTAGTAAGGGCTGTCCGACTCCCATCAACTCCTTTAAATTTATGTGCAGTTGAATTTGCTGGGCATTCCAACTTGCCTGTATGCATCTGCCATCCAGGTGAGCTCCCCAGGCGTAGTCCAATGCGTCTGCAGCAAGAACTTGATTGGCCAGGCGTGGGCGAAAAGACATGCCTTTGTTCTGTAGACAGGCTGTTGCCCACCACAGAAACTCTGTATGCAGACACAGAAGCAGAGGAATTATCACATCCAAGTCCTGTGTGTATTGACACCAAATGTTCTTGAGGTACCACTGCAATTTCCTCGTATGCAGTCTTGCATATGGAATCATGAGAAAGCAAGAGGCCATGAATCCCAGAGCTTGCAGGTATTTCCTTGCAGGGATCCGGGACAGACTTGCCAAGTCCTTGAAGTAAACTGAAAGAGTTGTCTGCTTCTCCTGGGTGAGATGTATCACCTGGGCAGCTGTGTTCAGACTTGCTCCCAGGAATGTTGTTATCTCTTTGGATGGCACCATTTTTGATTTTTCCATGTTGAGTGTGTAACCCAGGGAAGAGAGAAGAGTCTTTACAAATTCTAGATCCTTTAACAACTGTTCCTGAAAATTTGCTTGAATTAGACAGTCCAAGTATGGATAAATCTGAATTTTATTCTGCCTGCAAAAAGCAATGACTGGAGCCAGACACTTTGTGAAAACTCTGGGAGCACTAGATAAGCCAAAGGGCATCGCAGAGAATTGATAATGTTGCTTGCCCACCGGGGGACGAAGGTATTGCCTGCAACTTTCCCTGATAGGGATGTGCAGATAAGCTTCTTTGAGATCCAACATTACTATCAAGAAAGAGTTCAGGATGGATAGTTCCAGGATAGGACACCAGGTGCCTTCTTTTTTTTAGAACTAGGAAAAGTCTGGAATAGAACCCCTGGCCTACCTGCTAAGCAGTAACTGATTCTATTGCTCCCAGATGTAATAGACAAAATTTGCTTTTCTACTTCTGCCCTTTGGTTTGGAGGAGCGTCCGGGAATCCTTTGGATACTGGAAAGGTGTGGAAAGAAAACTTGTGAACTAGGGATAAAGTTCTGAGTACCCATTTGTCTTCAGTGATGCTGGCCCAGACATTTGTAAAAAGGGCCAACCTTCCCTCTAAAGGACTCTCTGTGCAGGCAAGAACAGGCAGAAGTTGGACAGAGTCATTGAGAATGTTTAGACTGAGATGCAAGCTTAGAACTTCCCGCCTTGGAAGAGGAAGCCTGCCAACGCTTAGACCACTGAGGGGTAGCCACCTGTCCCCTAGAAGATTTGTAACCTCTAGTCCTAGAATGACTCTGTCTGCTGGTATCAGGGAACGTCCAACACTTAGAAGGGTAATTCCTGCTAAAGCGAGGAGGCTGAAATTGCAGAAAGTCTAACTGTCTGCATAGACTTGGCCTCGTCTCCCATCTTCTTGAGCACTTCCTCTGCTTTGCTGCCAAAAAGACTGTCCTTATGCAAAGGTAAATCTATAGGCTTAGCCTTGACAGGCTCTGGCAGGGGCTGCTCCCTGAGCCAAGCGTGCCTTCTAATAACAGAACCAGTAGCCGTAGCCCTACAGGAGGCTTCTAGAAGGTCAAAACCACAATGTAATAAATGTTTATTGACAAGACTTGCAGAATTTTCAAGCACACCATCCTAGACATAGTTTAATGGCGCTGGATTAAATGAAAAAAACC